>NW_023493814.1:0-132685 GCF_013265735.2 Oncorhynchus mykiss
TTAAAAGACTGTAGTTGCTGTATGTAAACCCTAGATTGAAATCAATGAAAGTTATGCAGAGCAATGGCAAGGACATGTGTCGATCCCATCGAGACATTTAACAAATGTTTTGTCAGGCCGAGTGGTCTCAAGTGCTTGATTAAGTGTTTTGAGCTGTCGGTTCAAATCCCACCATTGAGGTTGCCCTTGGTGAAGCTATTCTTCAATACCTGAATCGTATTAGTCGCACTAGGATTGCGACGGGATTCTATATTCATGTGGGGCCATGTAAGAGAGGAAATAACAAATGTTTTGTGAAGAGGTTGGTGTTATAATCCACACATGCAGTTCATCGCCTTCACCACTCAGATACCAAGTCCTGTGCTCTCGCTGTGGCAGTCAGCAATTTTACCAGTGTTTGTGAAAGTCAAAATCTTCCAGTGCCAAAATAAAGCACCGAATTTTAATTGTTACACGATGAGGATGGGATTCGAACCCATGCATGCAGAGCACAATGGATTAGCAGTCCATCGCCTTAACCACTCGGCCACCTCATCCTGTTATGTACATGTGGCAAATGACCTTAAAAAACTGTAGTTGCTGTATGTAAACCCTAGATTGAAATCAATGAAAGTTATGCAGAGCAATGGCAAGGACATGTGTCGATCCCATCGAGACATTTAACAAATGTTTTGTCAGGCCGAGTGGTCTCAAGTGCTTGATTAAGTGTGTTGAGATGTCGGTTCAAATCCAACCATTGAGGTTGCCCTTGGTGAAGCTATTCTTCAATACCTGAATCGTATTAGTCGCACTAGGATTGTGCAGGGACTCTACATTCATGTGGGGCCATGTAAGAGAGGAAATAACAAATGTTTTGTGAAGAGGTTGGTGTTATAATCCACACATGCAGTTCATCGCCTTCACCACTCAGATACCAAGTCCTGTGCTATCGCTGTGGCAGTCAGCAATTTTACCAGTGTTTGTGAAAGTCAAAATCTTCCAGTGCCAAAATAAAGCACCAAATTTTAATTGTTACACGATGAGGATGGGATTCGAACCCATGCATGCAGAGCACAATGGATTAGCAGTCCATCGCCTTAACCACTCGGCCACCTCATCCTGTTTTTTGGGAGTTGCAAATGACCTTAAAAGACTGTAGTTGCTGTATGTAAACCCTAGATTGAAATCAATGAAAGTTATGCAGAGCAATGGCAAGGACATGTGTCGATCCCATCGAGACATTTAACAAATGTTTTGTCAGGCCGAGTGGTCTCAAGTGCTTGATTAAGTGTTTTGAGCTGTCGGTTCAAATCCCACCATTGAGGTTGCCCTTGGTGAAGCTATTCTTCAATACCTGAATCGTATTAGACGCACTAGGATTGCGACGGGATTCTATATTCATGTGGGGCCATGTAAGAGAGGAAATAAAAAATGTTTTGTGAAGAGGTTGGTGTTATAATCCACACATGCAGTTCATCGCCTTCACCACTCAGATACCAAGTCCTGTGCTCTCGCTGTGGCAGTCAGCAATTTTACCAGTGTTTGTGAAAGTCAAAATCTTCCAGTGCCAAAATAAAGCACCGAATTTTAATTGTTACACGATGAGATTCTAACCCATGCATGTAGAGCACAATGGATAAGCAGTCCATCGCCTTAACCACTCATCCACCTCATCCTGTTATTTAAATGTGGCAAATGACCTTAAAAAACTGTAGTTGCTGTAATGTAAACCCTAGATTGAAATCAATGAAAGTTAGGCAGAGCAATGGCAAGGCCATGTGTCGATCCCAACGAGACATTTAACAAATGTTTTGTCAGGCCGAGTGGTCTCCAGTGCTTGATTAAGTGTGTTGAGGTGTCGGTTCAAATCCCACTATTGAGGTTGCCCTTGGTGAAGTTATTCTTCAATACCTGAATCGTATTAGACGCACTAGGATTGCGACGGGATTCTATATTCATGTGGGGCCATGTAAGAGAGGAAATAAAAAATGTTTTGTGAAGAGGTTGGTGTTATAATCCACACATGCAGTTCATCGCCTTCACCACTCAGATACCAAGTCCTGTGCTCTCGCAGTGGCAGTCAGCAATTTTACCAGTGTTTGTATGTAGAGCACAATGGATAAGCAGTCCATCGCCTTAACCACTCATCCACCTCATCCTGTTATTTAAATGTGGCAAATGACCTTAAAAAACTGTAGTTGCTGTAATGTAAACCCTAGATTGAAATCAATGAAAGTTAGGCAGAGCAATGGCAAGGCCATGTGTCGATCCCAACGAGACATTTAACAAATGTTTTGTCAGGCCGAGTGGTCTCCAGTGCTTGATTAAGTGTGTTGAGGTGTCGGTTCAAATCCCACTATTGAGGTTGCCCTTGGTGAAGTTATTCTTCAATACCTGAGCACAATGGATTAGCAGTCCATCGCCTTAACCACTCGGCCACCTTATCCTGTTTTTTGGGAGTTGCAAATGACCTTAAAAGACTGTAGTTGCTGTATGTAAACCCTAGATTGAAATCAATGAAAGTTATGCAGAGCAATGGCAAGGACATGTGTCGATCCCATCGAGACATTTAACAAATGTTTCGTCAGGCCGAGTGGTCTCAAGTGCTTGATTAAGTGTTTTGAGCTGTCGGTTCAAATCCCACCATTGAGGTTGCCCTTGGTGAAGCTATTCTTCAATACCTGAATCGTATTAGTCGCACTAGGATTGCGACGGGATTCTATATTCATGTGGGGCCATGTAAGAGAGGAAATAACAAATGTTTTGTGAAGAGGTTGGTGTTATAATCCACACATGCAGTTCATCGCCTTCACCACTCAGATACCAAGTCCTGTGCTCTCGCTGTGGCAGTCAGCAATTTTACCAGTGTTTGTGAAAGTCAAAATCTTCCAGTGCCAAAATAAAGCACCGAATTTTAATTGTTACACGATGAGGATGGGATTCGAACCCATGCATGCAGAGCACAATGGATTAGCAGTCCATCGCCTTAACCACTCGGCCACCTTATCCTGTTTTTTGGGAGTTGCAAATGACCTTAAAAGACTGTAGTTGCTGTATGTAAACCCTAGATTGAAATCAATGAAAGTTATGCAGAGCAATGGCAAGGACATGTGTCGATCCCATCGAGACATTTAACAAATGTTTTGTCAGGCCGAGTGGTCTCAAGTGCTTGATTAAGTGTTTTGAGCTGTCGGTTCAAATCCCACCATTGAGGTTGCCCTTGGTGAAGCTATTCTTCAATACCTGAATCGTATTAGTCGCACTAGGATTGCGACGGGATTCTATATTCATGTGGGGCCATGTAAGAGAGGAAATAACAAATGTTTTGTGAAGAGGTTGGTGTTATAATCCACACATGCAGTTCATCGCCTTCACCACTCAGATACCAAGTCCTGTGCTCTCGCTGTGGCAGTCAGCAATTTTACCAGTGTTTGTGAAAGTCAAAATCTTCCAGTGCCAAAATAAAGCACCGAATTTTAATTGTTACACGATGAGGATGGGATTCGAACCCATGCATGCAGAGCACAATGGATTAGCAGTCCATCGCCTTAACCACTCGGCCACCTCATCCTGTTATGTACATGTGGCAAATGACCTTAAAAAACTGTAGTTGCTATATGTAAACCCTAGATTGAAATCAATGAAAGATAGGCAGAGCAATGGCAGGGCCATGTGTCGATCCCAACGAGACATTTAACAAATGTTTTGTCAGGCCGAGTGGTCTCAAGTGCTTGATTAAGTGTGTTGAGCTGTCGGTTCAAATCCAACCATTGAGGTTGCCCTTGGTGAAGCTATTCTTCAATACCTGAATCGTATTAGTCGCACTAGGATTGTGCAGGGACTCTACATTCATGTGGGGCCATGTAAGAGAGGAAATAACAAATGTTTTGTGAAGAGGTTGGTGTTATAATCCACACATGCAGTTCATCGCCTTCACCACTCAGATACCAAGTCCTGTGCTATCGCTGTGGCAGTCAGCAATTTTACCAGTGTTTGTGAAAGTCAAAATCTTCCAGTGCCAAAATAAAGCACCAAATTTTAATTGTTACACGATGAGGATGGGATTCGAACCCATGCATGCAGAGCACAATGGATTAGCAGTCCATCGCCTTAACCACTCGGCCACCTCATCCTGTTTTTTGGGAGTTGCAAATGACCTTAAAAGACTGTAGTTGCTGTATGTAAACCCTAGATTGAAATCAATGAAAGTTATGCAGAGCAATGGCAAGGACATGTGTCGATCCCATCGAGACATTTAACAAATGTTTTGTCAGGCCGAGTGGTCTCAAGTGCTTGATTAAGTGTTTTGAGCTGTCGGTTCAAATCCCACCATTGAGGTTGCCCTTGGTGAAGCTATTCTTCAATACCTGAATCGTATTAGACGCACTAGGATTGCGACGGGATTCTATATTCATGTGGGGCCATGTAAGAGAGGAAATAAAAAATGTTTTGTGAAGAGGTTGGTGTTATAATCCACACATGCAGTTCATCGCCTTCACCACTCAGATACCAAGTCCTGTGCTATCGCTGTGGCAGTCAGCAATTTTACCAGTGTTTGTGAAAGTCAAAATCTTCCAGTGCCAAAATAAAGCACCGAATTTTAATTGTTACACGATGAGGATGGGATTCGAACCCATGCATGCAGAGCACAATGGATTAGCAGTCCATCGCCTTAACCACTCGGCCACCTCATCCTGTTTTTTGGGAGTTGCAAATGACCTTAAAAAAACTGTAGTTGCTGTATGTAAACCCTAGATTGAAATCAATGAAAGTTATGCAGAGCAATGGCAAGGACATGTGTCGATCCCATCGAGACATTTAACAAATGTTTTGTCAGGCCGAGTGGTCTCAAGTGCTTGATTAAGTGTTTTGAGCTGTCGGTTCAAATCCCACCATTGAGGTTGCCCTTGGTGAAGCTATTCTTCAATACCTGAATCGTATTAGACGCACTAGGATTGCGACGGGATTCTATATTCATGTGGGGCCATGTAAGAGAGGAAATAAAAAATGTTTTGTGAAGAGGTTGGTGTTATAATCCACACATGCAGTTCATCGCCTTCACCACTCAGATACCAAGTCCTGTGCTCTCGCTGTGGCAGTCAGCAATTTTACCAGTGTTTGTGAAAGTCAAAATCTTCCAGTGCCAAAATAAAGCACCGAATTTTAATTGTTACACGATGAGATTCTAACCCATGCATGTAGAGCACAATGGATAAGCAGTCCATCGCCTTAACCACTCATCCACCTCATCCTGTTATTTAAATGTGGCAAATGACCTTAAAAAACTGTAGTTGCTGTAATGTAAACCCTAGATTGAAATCAATGAAAGTTAGGCAGAGCAATGGCAGGGCCATGTGTCGATCCCAACGAGACATTTAACAAATGTTTTGTCAGGCCGAGTGGTCTCCAGTGCTTGATTAAGTGTGTTGAGGTGTCGGTTCAAATCCCACTATTGAGGTTGCCCTTGGTGAAGTTATTCTTCAATACCTGAATCTTATTAGTCGCTCTAGGATTGCGCAGGGATTCTATTTTCATGTGGGGCCATGTAAGAGAGGAAATAACAGATGTTGTGTGAAGAGGTTGGTGTTATAATCCACACATGCAGTTCATCGCCTTCACCACTCAGATACCAAGTCCTGTGCTCTCGCTGTGGCAGTCAGCAATTTTACCAGTGTTTGTGAAAGTCAAATTCTTCCAGTGCCAAAATAAAGCACCGAATTTTAATTGTTACACGATGAGATTCTAACCCATGCATGTAGAGCACAATGGATAAGCAGTCCATCGCCTTAACCACTCGGCCACCTCATCCTGTTATTTACATGTGGCAAATGACCTTAAAAAACTGTAGTTGCTGTAATGTAAACCCTAGATTGAAATCAATGAAAGTTAGGCAGAGCAATGGCAAGGCCATGTGTCGATCCCAACGAGACATTTAACAAATGTTTTGTCAGGCCGAGTGGTCTCCAGTGCTTGATTAAGTGTGTTGAGGTGTCGGTTCAAATCCAACCATTGAGGTTGCCCTTGGTGAAGCTATTCTTCAATACCTGAATCGTATTAGTCGCACTAGGATTGTGCAGGGACTCTACATTCATGTGGGGCCATGTAAGAGAGGAAATAAAAAATGTTTTGTGAAGAGGTTGGTGTTATAATCCACACATGCAGTTCATCGCCTTCACCACTCAGATACCAAGTCCTGTGCTATCGCTGTGGCAGTCAGCAATTTTACCAGTGTTTGTGAAAGTCAAAATCTTCCAGTGCCAAAATAAAGCACCGAATTTTAATTGTTACACGATGAGGATGGGATTCGAACCCATGCATGCAGAGCACAATGGATTAGCAGTCCATCGCCTTAACCACTCGGCCACCTCATCCTGTTATTTAAATGTGGCAAATGACCTTAAAAAACTGTAGTTGCTGTAATGTAAACCCTAGATTGAAATCAATGAAAGTTAGGCAGAGCAATGGCAAGGCCATGTGTCGATCCCAACGAGACATTTAACAAATGTTTTGTCAGGCCGAGTGGTCTCCAGTGCTTGATTAAGTGTGTTGAGGTGTCGGTTCAAATCCCACTATTGAGGTTTCCCTTGGTGAAGTTATTCTTCAATACCTGAATCGTATCAGACGCACTAGGATTGCGACGGGATTCTATTTTCATGTGGGGCCATGTAAGAGAGGAAATAACAGATGTTGTGTGAAGAGGTTGGTGTTATAATCCACACATGCAGTTCATCGCCTTCACCACTCAGATACCAAGTCCTGTGCTCTCGCTGTGGCAGTCAGCAATTTTACCAGTGTTTGTGAAAGTCAAAATCTTCCAGTGCCAAAATAAAGCACCGAATTTTAATTGTTACACGATGAGATTCTAACCCATGCATGTAGAGCACAATGGATAAGCAGTCCATCGCCTTAACCACTCATCCACCTCATCCTGTTATTTAAATGTGGCAAATGACCTTAAAAAACTGTAGTTGCTGTAATGTAAACCCTAGATTGAAATCAATGAAAGTTAGGCAGAGCAATGGCAAGGCCATGTGTCGATCCCAACGAGACATTTAACAAATGTTTTGTCAGGCCGAGTGGTCTCCAGTGCTTGATTAAGTGTGTTGAGGTGTCGGTTCAAATCCCACTATTGAGGTTGCCCTTGGTGAAGTTATTCTTCAATACCTGAATCTTATTAGTCGCTCTAGGATTGCGCAGGGATTCTATTTTCATGTGGGGCCATGTAAGAGAGGAAATAACAGATGTTGTGTGAAGAGGTTGGTGTTATAATCCACACATGTAGTTCATCGCCTTCACCACTCAGATACCAAGTCCTGTGCTATCGCTGTGGCAGTGAGCAATTTTACCAGTGTTTGTGAAAGTCAAAATCTTCCAGTGCCAAAATAAAGCACCAAATTTTAATTGTTACACGATGAGGATGGGATTCGAACCCATGCATGCAGAGCACAATGGATTAGCAGTTCATCGCCTTAACCACTCGGCCACCTCATCCTGTTATTTACATGTGGCAAATGACCTTAAAAAAACTGTAGTTGCTATATGTAAACCCTAGATTGAAATCAATGAAAGATAGGCAGAGCAATGGCAGGGCCATGTGTCGATCCCAACGAGACATTTAACAAATGTTTTGTCAGGCCGAGTGGTCTCAAGTGCTTGATTAAGTGTGTTGAGCTGTCGGTTCAAATCCAACCATTGAGGTTGCCCTTGGTGAAGCTATTCTTCAATACCTGAATCGTATTAGTCGCACTAGGATTGTGCAGAGACTCTACATTCATGTGGGGCCATGTAAGAGAGGAAATAACAAATGTTTTGTGAAGAGGTTGGTGTTATAATCCACACATGCAGTCCATCGCCTTCACCACTCAGATACCAAGTCCTGTGCTATCGCTGTGGCAGTCAGCAATTTTACCAGTGTTTGTGAAAGTCAAAATCTTCCAGTGCCAAAATAAAGCACCGAATTTTAATTGTTACACGATGAGGATGGGATTCGAACCCATGCATGCAGAGCACAATGGATTAGCAGTCCATCGCCTTAACCACTCGGCCACCTCATCCTGTTATTTAAATGTGGCAAATGACCTTAAAAAACTGTAGTTGCTGTAATGTAAACCCTAGATTGAAATCAATGAAAGTTAGGCAGAGCAATGGCAGGGCCATGTGTCGATCCCAACGAGACATTTAACAAATGTTTTGTCAGGCCGAGTGGTCTCCAGTGCTTGATTAAGTGTGTTGAGGTGTCGGTTCAAATCCCACTATTGAGGTTGCCCTTGGTGAAGTTATTCTTCAATACCTGAATCTTATTAGTCGCTCTAGGATTGCGCAGGGATTCTATTTTCATGTGGGGCCATGTAAGAGAGGAAATAACAGATGTTGTGTGAAGAGGTTGGTGTTATAATCCACACATGCAGTTCATCGCCTTCACCACTCAGATACCAAGTCCTGTGCTATCGCTGTGGCAGTCAGCAATTTTACCAGTGTTTGTGAAAGTCAAAATCTTCCAGTGCCAAAATAAAGCACCGAATTTTAATTGTTACACGATGAGATTCTAACCCATGCATGTAGAGCACAATGGATAATCAGTCCATCGCCTTAACCACTCATCCACCTCATCCTGTTATTTAAATGTGGCAAATGACCTTTTTTTATTTTATTTTATTTTATTTCACCTTTATTTAACCAGGTAGGCTAGTTGAGAACAAGTTCTCATTTGCAACTGCGACCTGGCCAAGATAAGGCATAGCAGTGTGAACAGACAACACAGAGTTACACATGGAGTAAACAATTAACAAGTCAATAACACAGTAGAAAAAAGGGGAGTCTATATATACATTGTGTGCAAAAGGCATGAGAAGGTAGGCAAATAATTACAATTATGCAGGTTAACACTGGAGTGATAAATGATCAGATGGTTATGTACAGGTAGAGATTGGTGTGCAAAAGAGCAGAAAAATAAAAATAAATAAATAAAAACAGTATGGGGATGAGGTAGGTGAAAATGGGTGGGCTATTTACCAATAGACTATGTACAGCTGCAGCGATCGGTTAGCTGCTCGGATAGCAGATGTTTGAAGTTGGTGAGGGAGATAAAAGTCTCCAACTTCAGCGATTTTTGCAATTCGTTCCAGTCACAGGCAGCAGAGAACTGGAACGAAAGGCGGCCAAATGAGGTGTTGGCTTTAGGGATGATCAGTGAGATACACCTGCTGGAGCGCGTGCTACGGATGGGTGTTGCCATCGTAACCAGTGAACTGAGATAAGGCGGAGCTTTACCTAGCATGGACTTGTAGATGACCTGGAGCCAGTGGGTCTGGCGACGAATATGTAGCGAGGGCCAGCCGACTAGAGCATACAAGTCGCAGTGGTGGGTGGTATAAGGTGCTTTAGTGACAAAACGGATGGCACTGTGATAAACTGCATCCAGTTTGCTGAGTAGAGTGTTGGAAGCAATTTTGTAGATGACGTCGCCGAAGTCGAGGATCGGTAGGATAGTCAGTTTTACTAGGGTAAGTTTGGCGGCGTGAGTGAAGGAGGCTTTGTTGCGGAATAGAAAGCCGACTCTTGATTTGATTTTCGATTGGAGATGTTTGATATGGGTCTGGAAGGAGAGTTTAGAGTCTAGCCAGACACCTAGGTACTTATAGATGTCCACATATTCAAGGTCGGAACCATCCAGGGTGGTGATGCTGGTCAGGCGTGCGGGTGCAGGCAGCGAACGGTTGAAAAGCATGCATTTGGTTTTACTAGCGTTTAAGAGCAGTTGGAGGCCACGGAAGGAGTGCTGTATGGCATTGAAGCTCGTTTGAAGGTTAGATAGCACAGTGTCCAAGGACGGGCCGGAAGTATATAGAATGGTGTCGTCTGCGTAGAGGTGGATCAGGGAATCGCCCGCAGCATGAGAAACATCATTGATATATACAGAGAAAAGAGTCGGCCCGAGAATTGAACCCTGTGGCACCCCCATAGAGACTGCCAGAGGACCGGACAGCATGCCCTCCGATTTGACACACTGAACTCTGTCTGCAAAGTAATTGGTAAACCAGGCAAGGCAGTCATCCGAAAAACCGAGGCTACTGAGTCTGCCGATAAGAATACGGTGATTGACAGAGTCGAAAGCCTTGGCAAGGTCTATGAAGACGGCTGCACAGTACTGTCTTTTATCGATGGCGGTTATGATATCGTTTAGTACCTTGAGCGTGGCTGAGGTACACCCGTGACCGGCTCGGAAACCAGATTGCACAGCGGAGAAGGTACGGTGGGATTCAAGATGGTCAGTGACCTGTTTGTTGACTTGGCTTTCGAAGACCTTAGATAGGCAGGGCAGGATGGATATAGGTCTGTAACAGTTTGGGTCCAGGGTGTCGCCCCCTTTGAAGAGGGGGATGACTGCGGCAGCTTTCCAATCCTTGGGGATCTCAGACGATATGAAAGAGAGGTTGAACAGGCTGGTAATAGGGGTTGCGACAATGGCGGCGGATAGTTTCAGGAATAGAGGGTCCAGATTGTCCAGCCCAGCTGATTTGTACGGGTCCAGGTTTTGCAGCTCTTTCAGGACATCTGCTATCTGGATTTGGGTAAAGGAGAACCTGGAGAGGCTTGGGCGAGTAGCTGCGGGGGGGGGGGAGCTGTTGTCCGAGGTTGGAGTAGCCAGGCGGAAGGCATGGCCAGCCGTTGAGAAATGCTTGTTGAAGTTTTCGATAATCATGGATTTATCGGTGGTGACCATGTTACCTAGTCTCAGTGCAGTGGGCAGCTGGGAGGAGGTGCTCTTGTTCTCCATGGACTTCACAGTGTCCCAGAACTTTTTGGAGTTGGAGCTACAGGATGCAAACTTCTGCCTGAAGAAGTTGGCTTTAGCTTTCCTGACTGACTGTGTGTATTGGTTCCTGACTTCCCTGAACAGTTGCATATCGCGGGGACTATTCGATGTTAGCGCAGTCCGCCACAGGATGTTTTTGTGCTGGTCGAGGGCAGTCAGGTCTGGAGTGAACCAGGGGCTATATCTGTTCTTAGTTCTGCATTTTTTGAACGGAGCATGCTTATCTAAAATGGTGAGGAAGTTACTTTTAAAGAAAGACCAGGCATCCTCAACTGACGGGATGAGGTCAATGTCCTTCCAGGATACCCGGGCCAGGTCGATTAGAAAGGCCTGCTCACAGAAGTGTTTTAGGGAGCGTTTGACAGTGATGAGGGGTGGTCGTTTGACTGCGGCTCCGTAGCGGATACAGGCAATGAGGCAGTGATCGCTGAGATCCTGGTTGTAGACAGCGGAGGTGTATTTGGAGGGCCAGTTGGTCAGGATGACGTCAATGAGGGTGCCCTTGTTTACAGAGTTAGGGTTGTACCTGGTGGGTTCCTTGATGATTTGAGTGAGATTGAGGGCATCTAGCTTAGATTGTAGGACTGCCGGGGTGTTAAGCATATCCCAGTTTAGGTCACCTAACAGAACAAACTCTGAAGCTAGATGGGGGGCGATCAATTCACAAATGGTGTCCAGGGCACAGCTGGGAGCTGAGGGGGGTCGGTAGCAGGCGGCAACAGTGAGAGACTTATTTCTGGAGAGAGTAATTTTCAAAATTAGTAGTTCGAACTGTTTGGGTATGGACCTGGAGAGTATGACATTACTTTGCAGGCTATCTCTGCAGTAGACTGCAACTCCTCCCCCTTTGGCAGTTCTATCTTGACGGAAGATGTTATAGTTGGGTATGGAAATCTCAGAATTTTTGGTGGCCTTCCTGAGCCAGGATTCAGACACGGCAAGGACATCAGGGTTAGCAGAGTGTGCTAGAGCAGTGAGTAAGACACACTTAGGGAGGAGGCTTCTGATGTTGACATGCATGAAACCAAGGCTTTTTCGATCACAGAAGTCAACAAATGAGGGTGCCTGGGGACATGCAGGGCCTGGGTTTACCTCCACATCACCCGCGGAACAGAGAAGGAGTAGTATGAGGGTGCGGCTGAAGGCTATCAAAACTGGTCGCCTAGGGCGTTGGGGACAGAGAATAAGAGGAGCAGGTTTCTGGGCATGGTAGAATATATTCAGGGCATAATGCGCAAACAGGGGTATGGTGGGGTGCGGGTACAGCGGAGGTAAGCCCAGGCACTGGGTGATGATGAGAGAGGTTGTATCTCTGGACATGCTGGTTGTAATGGGTGAGGTCACCGCATGTGTGGGGGGTGGGACAAAGGAGGTATCAGGGGTATAAAGAGTGGAACTAGGGGCTCCATTGTAAACTAAAACAATGATAACTAACCTGCACAACAGTATACAAGGCATATTGACATTTGAGAGAGACATACAGCAAGGCATACAGTAATCACAGGTGTTGAATTTGGAGAGCTAGCTAAAACAGTAGGTGAGACAACAACAGCTAATCAGCTAGCACAACAACAGCAGGTAGAATGGCGATAGATTAGGCAGAGAGGGTCGGATTAACTACACACAGAGCCTAAGTGCGGCTGGGGCCGACAGATAAAACATAAACAAGCAGAATGGATTACCGTGAATTAATGGACAGTCCAGCCTGCATCAGCTATGTAGCCAAGTGATCAGTGTCCAAGGGGCAGCGGTGGATGGGGCAGGGAAGCTGGACTGGCGAGTGTTATCCAGGTTAGAAAACTAACAATGACTAAATAGCTTGTAGCCAGTTAGCTGGTTAGCTTCTGAAGGTTCTTGAGTGTGTTCTAAAAATGTAAAGATAATAGCGGTTCCGTATCACATTGGGTGAGGCAGGTTACCGGAAGGTATAAACAAATTAAAAATCGAAAAGGGATAGAAAGTAAATATGGGTTCAGTGAGTGTTTGGGACGCGGCGATTCAGATGGTTAGCAGGCCTGTGCTAACAAGCTAACAGTTAGTAGACGGTGCTAAACACGGTAGCAGTTAGCGGACCGGGCTAAACAAGCTAGCAGTTAGCAGGCCGAATTTGCAAGCAAGGAGATAGCAAGGGCTAGAGAGTTAGCCTTTGGGGACGTCGCGATGGGGGGAGTCTGTTTATTCCTCTTCATGCGGTGACATCAATGGACCGGTCGTGGGTCTGGATATTGTAGCCCAGGAGCTCAAAATGTTCCGTTTGCGATGGGAATCCGGGGGTGAAAAATAAAATAAAAGATAGGTCCGTTATGCTCTGGTTAGAGTCGCGTTGTTCGAACTGGCGAGAGCTTTCCGAGCTAAAGGTTAGCTGATGACCGGTTAGCTGACCGGTTAGCTGAAGACCGCTAGCAATGTTTTGCTGAAGCTGGTAGTTAGTTGGCTAGTTGGCTAGCTTCAGTTGAGGGGTTCCAGATCCGAAGTAAATATAAATACTTTAGGAAAAAAGCTACGTTGGGTGAGGCGGGTTGCAGGAGAGTATTTAGAAGAAGTTGAGGTTCAGCAAAAAGTTTTAAAGATATGTGAAGAAAAAAACGAAAACGAAACGAAAACAAACGATATATACAAGGAACACGACAACACGTCCTGCTGCTACGCCATCTTGGAAAAATGTAGTTGCTGTAATGTAAACCCTAGATTGAAATCAATGAAAGTTAGGCAGAGCAATGGCAGGGCCATGTGTCGATCCCAACGAGACATTTAACAAATGTTTTGTCAGGCCGAGTGGTCTCCAGTGCTTGATTAAGTGTGTTGAGGTGTCGGTTCAAATCCCACTATTGAGGTTGCCCTTGGTGAAGTTATTCTTCAATACCTGAATCTTATTAGTCGCTCTAGGATTGCGCAGGGATTCTATTTTCATGTGGGGCCATGTAAGAGAGGAAATAACAGATGTTGTGTGAAGAGGTTGGTGTTATAATCCACACATGCAGTTCATCGCCTTCACCACTCAGATACCAAGTCCTGTGCTATCGCTGTGGCAGTGAGCAATTTTACCAGTGTTTGTGAAAGTCAAAATCTTCCAGTGCCAAAATAAAGCACCGAATTTTAATTGTTACACGATGAGGATGGGATTCGAACCCATGCATGCAGAGCACAATGGATTAGCAGTCCATCGCCTTAACCACTCGGCCACCTCATCCTGTTACTTACATGTGGCAAATGACCTTAAAAAAACTGTAGTTGCTATATGTAAACCCTAGATTGAAATCAATGAAAGATAGGCAGAGCAATGGCAGGGCCATGTGTCGATCCCAACGAGACATTTAACAAATGTTTTGTCAGGCCCGAGTGGTCTCAAGTGCTTGATTAAGTGTGTTGAGCTGTCGGTTCAAATCCAACCATTGAGGTTGCCCTTGGTGAAGCTATTCTTCAATACCTGAATCGTATTAGTCGCACTAGGATTGTGCAGGGACTCTACATTCATGTGGGGCCATGTAAGAGAGGAAATAACAAATGTTTTGTGAAGAGGTTGGTGTTATAATCCACACATGCAGTTCATCGCCTTCACCACTCAGATACCAAGTCCTGTGCTATCGCTGTGGCAGTCAGCAATTTTACCAGTGTTTGTGAAAGTCAAAATCTTCCAGTGCCAAAATAAAGCACCAAATTTTAATTGTTACACGATGAGGATGGGATTCGAACCCATGCATGCAGAGCACAATGGATTAGCAGTCCATCGCCTTAACCACTCGGCCACCTCATCCTGTTTTTTGGGAGTTGCAAATGACCTTAAAAGACTGTAGTTGCTGTATGTAAACCCTAGATTGAAATCAATGAAAGTTATGCAGAGCAATGGCAAGGACATGTGTCGATCCCATCGAGACATTTAACAAATGTTTTGTCAGGCCGAGTGGTCTCAAGTGCTTGATTAAGTGTTTTGAGCTGTCGGTTCAAATCCCACCATTGAGGTTGCCCTTGGTGAAGCTATTCTTCAATACCTGAATCGTATTAGACGCACTAGGATTGCGACGGGATTCTATTTTCATGTGGGGCCATGTAAGAGAGGAAATAAAAAATGTTTTGTGAAGAGGTTGGTGTTATAATCCACACATGCAGTTCATCGCCTTCACCACTCAGATACCAAGTCCTGTGCTCTCGCTGTGGCAGTCAGCAATTTTACCAGTGTTTGTGAAAGTCAAAATCTTCCAGTGCCAAAATAAAGCACCGAATTTTAATTGTTACACGATGAGATTCTAACCCATGCATGTAGAGCACAATGGATAAGCAGTCCATCGCCTTAACCACTCATCCACCTCATCCTGTTATTTAAATGTGGCAAATGACCTTAAAAAACTGTAGTTGCTGTAATGTAAACCCTAGATTGAAATCAATGAAAGTTAGGCAGAGCAATGGCAGGGCCATGTGTCGATCCCAACGAGACATTTAACAAATGTTTTGTCAGGCCGAGTGGTCTCCAGTGCTTGATTAAGTGTGTTGAGGTGTCGGTTCAAATCCCACTATTGAGGTTGCCCTTGGTGAAGTTATTCTTCAATACCTGAATCTTATTAGTCGCTCTAGGATTGCGCAGGGATTCTATTTTCATGTGGGGCCATGTAAGAGAGGAAATAACAGATGTTGTGTGAAGAGGTTGGTGTTATAATCCACACATGCAGTTCATCGCCTTCACCACTCAGATACCAAGTCCTGTGCTATCGCTGTGGCAGTCAGCAATTTTACCAGTGTTTGTGAAAGTCAAAATCTTCCAGTGCCAAAATAAAGCACCGAATTTTAATTGTTACACGATGAGATTCTAACCCATGCATGTAGAGCACAATGGATAATCAGTCCATCGCCTTAACCACTCATCCACCTCATCCTGTTATTTAAATGTGGCAAATGACCTTAAAAAACTGTAGTTGCTGTAATGTAAACCCTAGATTGAAATCAATGAAAGTTAGGCAGAGCAATGGCAAGGCCATGTGTCGATCCCAACGAGACATTTAACAAATGTTTTGTCAGGCCGAGTGGTCTCCAGTGCTTGATTAAGTGTGTTGAGGTGTCGGTTCAAATCCCACTATTGAGGTTGCCCTTGGTGAAGTTATTCTTCAATACCTGAATCTTATTAGTCGCTCTAGGATTGCGCAGGGATTCTATTTTCATGTGGGGCCATGTAAGAGAGGAAATAACAGATGTTGTGTGAAGAGGTTGGTGTTATAATCCACACATGCAGTTCATCGCCTTCACCACTCAGATACCAAGTCCTGTGCTATCGCTGTGGCAGTGAGCAATTTTACCAGTGTTTGTGAAAGTCAAAATCTTCCAGTGCCAAAATAAAGCACCGAATTTTAATTGTTACACGATGAGGATGGGATTCGAACCCATGCATGCAGAGCACAATGGATTAGCAGTCCATCGCCTTAACCACTCGGCCACCTCATCCTGTTATTTACATGTGGCAAATGACCTTAAAAAAACTGTAGTTGCTATATGTAAACCCTAGATTGAAATCAATGAAAGATAGGCAGAGCAATGGCAGGGCCATGTGTCGATCCCAACGAGACATTTAACAAATGTTTTGTCAGGCCGAGTGGTCTCAAGTGCTTGATTAAGTGTGTTGAGCTGTCGGTTCAAATCCAACCATTGAGGTTGCCCTTGGTGAAGCTATTCTTCAATACCTGAATCGTATTAGTCGCACTAGGATTGTGCAGGGACTCTACATTCATGTGGGGCCATGTAAGAGAGGAAATAACAAATGTTTTGTGAAGAGGTTGGTGTTATAATCCACACATGCAGTTCATCGCCTTCACCACTCAGATACCAAGTCCTGTGCTATCGCTGTGGCAGTCAGCAATTTTACCAGTGTTTGTGAAAGTCAAAATCTTCCAGTGCCAAAATAAAGCACCGAATTTTAATTGTTACACGATGAGATTCTAACCCATGTATGTAGAGCACAATGGATAAGCAGTCCATCGCCTTAACCACTCATCCACCTCATCCTGTTATTTAAATGTGGCAAATGACCTTAAAAAACTGTAGTTGCTGTAATGTAAACCCTAGATTGAAATCAATGAAAGTTAGGCAGAGCAATGGCAAGGCCATGTGTCGATCCCAACGAGACATTTAACAAATGTTTTGTCAGGCCGAGTGGTCTCCAGTGCTTGATTAAGTGTGTTGAGGTGTCGGTTCAAATCACACTATTGAGGTTGCCCTTGGTGAAGTTATTCTTCAATACCTGAATCGTATTAGACGCACTAGGATTGCGACGGGATTCTATATTCATGTGGGGCCATGTAAGAGAGGAAATAAAAAATGTTTTGTGAAGAGGTTGGTGTTATAATCCACACATGCAGTTCATCGCCTTCACCACTCAGATACCAAGTCCTGTGCTCTCGCTGTGGCAGTCAGCAATTTTACCAGTGTTTGTGAAAGTCAAAATCTTCCAGTGCCAAAATAAAGCACCGAATTTTAATTGTTACACGATGAGATTCTAACCCATGCATGTAGAGCACAATGGATAAGCAGTCCATCGCCTTAACCACTCATCCACCTCATCCTGTTATTTAAATGTGGCAAATGACCTTAAAAAACTGTAGTTGCTGTAATGTAAACCCTAGATTGAAATCAATGAAAGTTAGGCAGAGCAATGGCAAGGCCATGTGTCGATCCCAACGAGACATTTAACAAATGTTTTGTCAGGCCGAGTGGTCTCCAGTGCTTGATTAAGTGTGTTGAGGTGTCGGTTCAAATCCCACTATTGAGGTTGCCCTTGGTGAAGTTATTCTTCAATACCTGAATCTTATTAGTCGCTCTAGGATTGCGCAGGGATTCTATTTTCATGTGGGGCCATGTAAGAGAGGAAATAACAGATGTTGTGTGAAGAGGTTGGTGTTATAATCCACACATGCAGTTCATCGCCTTCACCACTCAGATACCAAGTCCTGTGCTATCGCTGTGGCAGTCAGCAATTTTACCAGTGTTTGTGAAAGTCAAAATCTTCCAGTGCCAAAATAAAGCACCGAATTTTAATTGTTACACGATGAGGATGGGATTCAAACCCATGCATGCAGAGCACAATGGATTAGCAGTCCATCGCCTTAACCACTCGGCCACCTCATCCTGTTATTTACATGTGGCAAATGACCTTAAAAAAACTGTAGTTGCTATATGTAAGCCCTAGATTGAAATCAATGAAAGATAGGCAGAGCAATGGCAGGGCCATGTGTCGATCCCAACGAGACATTTAACAAATGTTTTGTCAGGCCGAGTGGTCTCAAGTGCTTGATTAAGTGTGTTGAGGTGTCGGTTCAAATCCCACTATTGAGGTTGCCCTTGGTGAAGTTATTCTTCAATACCTGAATCTTATTAGTCGCTCTAGGATTGCGCAGGGATTCTATTTTCATGTGGGGCCATGTAAGAGAGGAAATAACAGATGTTGTGTGAAGAGGTTGGTGTTATAATCCACACATGCAGTTCATCGCCTTCACCACTCAGATACCAAGTCCTGTGCTATCGCTGTGGCAGTCAGCAATTTTACCAGTGTTTGTGAAAGTCAAAATCTTCCAGTGCCAAAATAAAGCACCGAATTTTAATTGTTACACGATGAGGATGGGATTCGAACCCATGCATGCAGAGCACAATGGATTAGCAGTCCATCGCCTTAACCACTCGGCCACCTCATCCTGTTATTTACATGTGGCAAATGACCTTAAAAAAACTGTAGTTGCTATATGTAAACCCTAGATTGAAATCAATGAAAGATAGGCAGAGCAATGGCACGATGAGGATGGGATTCGAACCCATGCATGCAGAGCACAATGGATTAGCAGTCCATCGCCTTAACCACTAGGCCACCTTATCCTGTTTTTTGGGAGTTGCAAATGACCTTAAAAGACTGTAGTTGCTGTATGTAAACCCTAGATTGAAATCAATGAAAGTTATGCAGAGCAATGGCAAGGCCATGTGTCGATCCCAACGAGACATTTAACAAATGTTTTGTCAGGCCGAGTGGTCTCCAGTGCTTGATTAAGTGTGTTGAGGTGTCGGTTCAAATCCCACTATTGAGGTTGCCCTTGGTGAAGTTATTCTTCAATACCTGAATCGTATTAGACGCACTAGGATTGCGACGGGATTCTATATTCATGTGGGGCCATGTAAGAGAGGAAATAAAAAATGTTTTGTGAAGAGGTTGGTGTTATAATCCACACATGCAGTTCATCGCCTTCACCACTCAGATACCAAGTCCTGTGCTCTCGCTGTGGCAGTCAGCAATTTTACCAGTGTTTGTGAAAGTCAAAATCTTCCAGTGCCAAAATAAAGCACCGAATTTTAATTGTTACACGATGAGATTCTAACCCATGCATGTAGAGCACAATGGATAAGCAGTCCATCGCCTTAACCACTCATCCAGCTCATCCTGTTATTTAAATGTGGCAAATGACCTTAAAAAACTGTAGTTGCTGTAATGTAAACCCTAGATTGAAATCAATGAAAGTTAGGCAGAGCAATGGCAAGGCCATGTGTCGATCCCAACGAGACATTTAACAAATGTTTTGTCAGGCCGAGTGGTCTCCAGTGCTTGATTAAGTGTGTTGAGGTGTCGGTTCAAATCCCACTATTGAGGTTGCCCTTGGTGAAGTTATTCTTCAATACCTGAATCTTATTAGTCGCTCTAGGATTGCGCAGGGATTCTATTTTCATGTGGGGCCATGTAAGAGAGGAAATAACAGATGTTGTGTGAAGAGGTTGGTGTTATAATCCACACATGCAGTTCATCGCCTTCACCACTCAGATACCAAGTCCTGTGCTATCGCTGTGGCAGTCAGCAATTTTACCAGTGTTTGTGAAAGTCAAAATCTTCCAGTGCCAAAATAAAGCACCGAATTTTAATTGTTACACGATGAGGATGGGATTCGAACCCATGCATGCAGAGCACAATGGATTAGCAGTCCATCGCCTTAACCACTCGGCCACCTCATCCTGTTATTTACATGTGGCAAATGACCTTAAAAAACTGTAGTTGCTGTAATGTAAACCCTAGATTGAAATCAATGAAAGTTAGGCAGAGCAATGGCAAGGCCATGTGTCGATCCCATCGAGACATTTAACAAATGTTTTGTCAGGCCGAGTGGTCTCCAGTGCTTGATTAAGTGTGTTGAGGTGTCGGTTCAAATCCCACTATTGAGGTTGCCCTTGGTGAAGTTATTCTTCAATACCTGAATCTTATTAGTCGCTCTAGGATTGCGCAGGGATTCTATTTTCATGTGGGGCCATGTAAGAGAGGAAATAACAAATGTGTGAAGAGGTTGGTGTTATAATCCACACATGCAGTTCATCGCCTTCACCACTCAGATACCAAGTCCTGTGCTCTCGCTGTGGCAGTCAGCAATTTTACCAGTGTTTGTGAAAGTCAAAATCTTCCAGTGCCAAAATAAAGCACCGAATTTGAATTGTTACACGATGAGATTCTATCCCATGCATGTAGAGCACAATGGATAAGCAGTCCATCGCCTTAACCACTCATCCACCTCATCCTGTTATTTAAATGTGGCAAATGACCTTAAAAAACTGTAGTTGCTGTAATGTAAACCCTAGATTGAAATCAATGAAAGTTAGGCAGAGCAATGGCAAGGCCATGTGTCGATCCCAACGAGACATTTAACAAATGTTTTGTCAGGCCGAGTGGTCTCAAGTGCTTGATTAAGTGTGTTGAGGTGTCGGTTCAAATCCAACCATTGAGGTTGCCCTTGGTGAAGCTATTCTTCAATACCTGAATCGTATTAGTCGCACTAGGATTGTGCAGGGACTCTACATTCATGTGGGGCCATGTAAGAGAGGAAATAACAAATGTTTTGTGAAGAGGTTGGTGTTATAATCCACATATGCAGTTCATCGCCTTCACCACTCAGATACCAAGTCCTGTGCTATCGCTGTGGCAGTCAGCAATTTTACCAGTGTTTGTGAAAGTCAAAATCTTCCAGTGCCAAAATAAAGCACCAAATTTTAATTGTTACACGATGAGGATGGGATTCGAACCCATGCATGCAGAGCACAATGGATTAGCAGTCCATCGCCTTAACCACTCGGCCACCTCATCCTGTTATTTGGAAGTTGCAAATGACCTTAAAAGACTG
The DNA here is from genome assembly GCF_013265735.2 of Oncorhynchus mykiss. Lineage (NCBI taxonomy): Eukaryota > Metazoa > Chordata > Actinopteri > Salmoniformes > Salmonidae > Oncorhynchus > Oncorhynchus mykiss. The sequence goes on from NW_023493814.1 coordinate 20,917, forward strand.
TAGTTGCTGTATGTAAACCCTAGATTGAAATCAATGAAAGTTATGCAGAGCAATGGCAAGGACATGTGTCGATCCCATCGAGACATTTAACAAATGTTTTGTCAGGCCGAGTGGTCTCAAGTGCTTGATTAAGTGTTTTGAGCTGTCGGTTCAAATCCAACCATTGAGGTTGCCCTTGGTGAAGCTATTCTTCAATACCTGAATCGTATTAGTCGCACTAGGATTGTGCAGGGACTCTACATTCATGTGGGGCCATGTAAGAGAGGAAATAACAAATGTTTTGTGAAGAGGTTGGTGTTATAATCCACATATGCAGTTCATCGCCTTCACCACTCAGATACCAAGTCCTGTGCTATCGCTGTGGCAGTCAGCAATTTTACCAGTGTTTGTGAAAGTCAAAATCTTCCAGTGCCAAAATAAAGCACCGAATTTTAATTGTTACACGATGAGGATGGGATTCAAACCCATGCATGCAGAGCACAATGGATTAGCAGTCCATCGCCTTAACCACTCGGCCACCTCATCCTGTTTTTTGGAAGTTGCAAATGACCTTAAAAGACTGTAGTTGCTGTATGTAAACCCTAGATTGAAATCAATGAAAGTTATGCAGAGCAATGGCAAGGACATGTGTCGATCCCATCGAGACATTTAACAAATGTTTTGTCAGGCCGAGTGGTCTCAAGTGCTTGATTAAGTGTTTTGAGCTGTCGGTTCAAATCCCACCATTGAGGTTGCCCTTGGTGAAGCTATTCTTCAATACCTGAATCGTATTAGTCGCACTAGGATTGCGACGGGATTCTATTTTCATGTGGGGCCATGTAAGAGAGGAAATAACAGATGTTGTGTGAAGAGGTTGGTGTTATAATCCACACATGCAGTTCATCGCCTTCACCACTCAGATACCAAGTCCTGTGCTCTCGCTGTGGCAGTCAGCAATTTTACCAGTGTTTGTGAAAGTCAAAATCTTCCAGTGCCAAAATAAAGCACCGAATTTTAATTGTTACACGATGAGATTCTAACCCATGCATGTAGAGCACAATGGATAAGCAGTCCATCGCCTTAACCACTCATCCACCTCATCCTGTTATTTAAATGTGGCAAATGACCTTAAAAAACTGTAGTTGCTGTAATGTAAACCCTAGATTGAAATCAATGAAAGTTAGGCAGAGCAATGGCAAGGCCATGTGTCGATCCCAACGAGACATTTAACAAATGTTTTGTCAGGCCGAGTGGTCTCCAGTGCTTGATTAAGTGTGTTGAGGTGTCGGTTCAAATCCCACTATTGAGGTTGCCCTTGGTGAAGTTATTCTTCAATACCTGAATCTTATTAGTCGCTCTAGGATTGCGCAGGGATTCTATTTTCATGTGGGGCCATGTAAGAGAGGAAATAACAGATGTTGTGTGAAGAGGTTGGTGTTATAATCCACACATGCAGTTCATCGCCTTCACCACTCAGATACCAAGTCCTGTGCTCTCGCTGTGGCAGTCAGCAATTTTACCAGTGTTTGTGAAAGTCAAAATCTTCCAGTGCCAAAATAAAGCACCGAATTTTAATTGTTACACGATGAGATTCTAACCCATGCATGTAGAGCACAATGGATAAGCAGTCCATCGCCTTAACCACTCATCCACCTCATCCTGTTATTTAAATGTGGCAAATGACCTTAAAAAACTGTAGTTGCTGTAATGTAAACCCTAGATTGAAATCAATGAAAGTTAGGCAGAGCAATGGCAAGGCCATGTGTCGATCCCAACGAGACATTTAACAAATGTTTTGTCAGGCCGAGTGGTCTCCAGTGCTTGATTAAGTGTGTTGAGGTGTCGGTTCAAATCCCACTATTGAGGTTGCCCTTGGTGAAGTTATTCTTCAATACCTGAATCTTATTAGTCGCTCTAGGATTGCGCAGGGATTCTATTTTCATGTGGGGCCATGTAAGAGAGGAAATAACAGATGTTGTGTGAAGAGGTTGGTGTTATAATCCACACATGCAGTTCATCGCCTTCACCACTCAGATACCAAGTCCTGTGCTATCGCTGTGGCAGTCAGCAATTTTACCAGTGTTTGTGAAAGTCAAAATCTTCCAGTGCCAAAATAAAGCACCGAATTTTAATTGTTACACGATGAGGATGGGATTCGAACCCATGCATGCAGAGCACAATGGATTAGCAGTCCATCGCCTTAACCACTCGGCCACCTCATCCTGTTTTTTGGAAGTTGCAAATGACCTTAAAAGACTGTAGTTGCTGTATGTAAACCCTAGATTGAAATCAATGAAAGTTATGCAGAGCAATGGCAAGGACATGTGTCGATCCCATCGAGACATTTAACAAATGTTTTGTCAGGCCGAGTGGTCTCAAGTGCTTGATTAAGTGTTTTGAGCTGTCGGTTCAAATCCCACCATTGAGGTTGCCCTTGGTGAAGCTATTCTTCAATACCTGAATCGTATTAGTCGCACTAGGATTGCGAGGGGATTCTATATTCATGTGGGGCCATGTAAGAGAGGAAATAACAAATGTTTTGTGAAGAGGTTGGTGTTATAATCCACACATGCAGTTCATCGCCTTCACCACTCAGATACCAAGTCCTGTGCTCTCGCTGTGGCAGTCAGCAATTTTACCAGTGTTTGTGAAAGTCAAAATCTTCCAGTGCCAAAATAAAGCACCGCATTTTAATTGTTACACGATGAGATTCTAACCCATGCATGTAGAGCACAATGGATAAGCAGTCCATCGCCTTAACCACTCATCCACCTCATCCTGTTATTTAAATGTGGCAAATGACCTTAAAAAACTGTAGTTGCTATATGTAAACCCTAGATTGAAATCAATGAAAGTTAGGCAGAGCAATGGCAAGGCCATGTGTCGATCCCAACGAGACATTTAACAAATGTTTTGTCAGGCCGAGTGGTCTCCAGTGCTTGATTAAGTGTGTTGAGCTGTCGGTTCAAATCCAACCATTGAGGTTGCCCTTGGTGAAGCTATTCTTCAATACCTGAATCTTATTAGTCGCTCTAGGATTGCGCAGGGATTCTATTTTCATGTGGGGCCATGTAAGAGAGGAAATAACAGATGTTGTGTGAAGAGGTTGGTGTTATAATCCACACATGCAGTTCATCGCCTTCACCACTCAGATACCAAGTCCTGTGCTATCGCTGTGGCAGTCAGCAATTTTACCAGTGTTTGTGAAAGTCAAAATCTTCCAGTGCCAAAATAAAGCACCGAATTTTAATTGTTACACGATGAGGATGGGATTCGAACCCATGCATGCAGAGCACAATGGATTAGCAGTCCATCGCCTTAACCACTCGGCCACCTCATCCTGTTATTTACATGTGGCAAATGACCTTAAAAAACTGTAGTTGCTGTAATGTAAACCCTAGATTGAAATCAATGAAAGTTAGGCAGAGCAATGGCAAGGCCATGTGTCGATCCCATCGAGACATTTAACAAATGTTTTGTCAGGCCGAGTGGTCTCCAGTGCTTGATTAAGTGTGTTGAGGTGTCGGTTCAAATCCCACTATTGAGGTTGCCCTTGGTGAAGTTATTCTTCAATACCTGAATCTTATTAGTCGCTCTAGGATTGCGCAGGGATTCTATTTTCATGTGGGGCCATGTAAGAGAGGAAATAACAAATGTGTGAAGAGGTTGGTGTTATAATCCACACATGCAGTTCATCGCCTTCACCACTCAGATACCAAGTCCTGTGCTCTCGCTGTGGCAGTCAGCAATTTTACCAGTGTTTGTGAAAGTCAAAATCTTCCAGTGCCAAAATAAAGCACCGAATTTGAATTGTTACACGATGAGATTCTATCCCATGCATGTAGAGCACAATGGATAAGCAGTCCATCGCCTTAACCACTCATCCACCTCATCCTGTTATTTAAATGTGGCAAATGACCTTAAAAAACTGTAGTTGCTGTAATGTAAACCCTAGATTGAAATCAATGAAAGTTAGGCAGAGCAATGGCAAGGCCATGTGTCGATCCCAACGAGACATTTAACAAATGTTTTGTCAGGCCGAGTGGTCTCAAGTGCTTGATTAAGTGTGTTGAGGTGTCGGTTCAAATCCAACCATTGAGGTTGCCCTTGGTGAAGCTATTCTTCAATACCTGAATCGTATTAGTCGCACTAGGATTGTGCAGGGACTCTACATTCATGTGGGGCCATGTAAGAGAGGAAATAACAAATGTTTTGTGAAGAGGTTGGTGTTATAATCCACATATGCAGTTCATCGCCTTCACCACTCAGATACCAAGTCCTGTGCTATCGCTGTGGCAGTCAGCAATTTTACCAGTGTTTGTGAAAGTCAAAATCTTCCAGTGCCAAAATAAAGCACCAAATTTTAATTGTTACACGATGAGGATGGGATTCGAACCCATGCATGCAGAGCACAATGGATTAGCAGTCCATCGTCTTAACCACTCGGCCACCTCATCCTGTTATTTGGAAGTTGCAAATGACCTTAAAAGACTGTAGTTGCTGTATGTAAACCCTAGATTGAAATCAATGAAAGTTATGCAGAGCAATGGCAAGGACATGTGTCGATCCCATCGAGACATTTAACAAATGTTTTGTCAGGCCGAGTGGTCTCAAGTGCTTGATTAAGTGTTTTGAGCTGTCGGTTCAAATCCAACCATTGAGGTTGCCCTTGGTGAAGCTATTCTTCAATACCTGAATCGTATTAGTCGCACTAGGATTGTGCAGGGACTCTACATTCATGTGGGGCCATGTAAGAGAGGAAATAACAAATGTTTTGTGAAGAGGTTGGTGTTATAATCCACATATGCAGTTCATCGCCTTCACCACTCAGATACCAAGTCCTGTGCTATCGCTGTGGCAGTCAGCAATTTTACCAGTGTTTGTGAAAGTCAAAATCTTCCAGTGCCAAAATAAAGCACCGAATTTTAATTGTTACACGATGAGGATGGGATTCAAACCCATGCATGCAGAGCACAATGGATTAGCAGTCCATCGCCTTAACCACTCGGCCACCTCATCCTGTTTTTTGGAAGTTGCAAATGACCTTAAAAGACTGTAGTTGCTGTATGTAAACCCTAGATTGAAATCAATGAAAGTTATGCAGAGCAATGGCAAGGACATGTGTCGATCCCATCGAGACATTTAACAAATGTTTTGTCAGGCCGAGTGGTCTCAAGTGCTTGATTAAGTGTTTTGAGCTGTCGGTTCAAATCCCACCATTGAGGTTGCCCTTGGTGAAGCTATTCTTCAATACCTGAATCGTATTAGTCGCACTAGGATTGCGACGGGATTCTATATTCATGTGGGGCCATGTAAGAGAGGAAATAACAAATGTTTTGTGAAGAGGTTGGTGTTATAATCCACACATGCAGTTCATCGCCTTCACCACTCAGATACCAAGTCCTGTGCTCTCGCTGTGGCAGTCAGCAATTTTACCAGTGTTTGTGAAAGTCAAAATCTTCCAGTGCCAAAATAAAGCACCGCATTTTAATTGTTACACGATGAGATTCTAACCCATGCATGTAGAGCACAATGGATAAGCAGTCCATCGCCTTAACCACTCATCCACCTCATCCTGTTATTTAAATGTGGCAAATTACCTTAAAAAACTGTAGTTGCTGTAATGTAAACCCTAGATTGAAATCAATGAAAGTTAGGCAGAGCAATGGCAAGGCCATGTGTCGATCCCAACGAGACATTTAACAAATGTTTTGTCAGGCCGAGTGGTCTCAAGTGCTTGATTAAGTGTGTTGAGGTGTCGGTTCAAATCCAACCATTGAGGTTGCCCTTGGTGAAGCTATTCTTCAATACCTGAATCTTATTAGTCGCTCTAGGATTGCGCAGGGATTCTATTTTCATGTGGGGCCATGTAAGAGAGGAAATAACAAATGTTGTGTGAAGAGGTTGGTGTTATAATCCACACATGCAGTTCATCGCCTTCACCACTCAGATACCAAGTCCTGTGCTCTCGCTGTGGCAGTCAGCAATTTTACCAGTGTTTGTGAAAGTCAAAATCTTCCAGTGCCAAAATAAAGCAACGGATTTTAATTGTTACACGATGAGGATGGGATTCAAACCCATGCATGCAGAGCACAATGGATTAGCAGTCCATCGCCTTAACCACTCGGCCACCTCATCCTGTTATTTACATGTGGCAAATGACCTTAAAAAAACTGTAGTTGCTATATGTAAACCCTAGATTGAAATCAATGAAAGATAGGCAGAGCAATGGCACGATGAGGATGGGATTCGAAATCATGCATGCAGAGCACAATGGATTAGCAGTCCATCGCCTTAACCACTAGGCCACCTTATCCTGTTTTTTGGGAGTTGCAAATGACCTTAAAAGACTGTAGTTGCTGTATGTAAACCCTAGATTGAAATCAATGAAAGTTATGCAGAGCAATGGCAAGGACATGTGTCGATCCCAACGAGACATTTAACAAATGTTTTGTCAGGCCGAGTGGTCTCCAGTGCTTGATTAAGTGTGTTGAGGTGTCGGTTCAAATCCCACTATTGAGGTTGCCCTTGGTGAAGTTATTCTTCAATACCTGAATCGTATTAGACGCACTAGGATTGCGACGGGATTCTATATTCATGTGGGGCCATGTAAGAGAGGAAATAACAAATGTTTTGTGAAGAGGTTGGTGTTATAATCCACACATGCAGTTCATCGCCTTCACCACTCAGATACCAAGTCCTGTGCTCTCGCTGTGGCAGTCAGCAATTTTACCAGTGTTTGTGAAAGTCAAAATCTTCCAGTGCCAAAATAAAGCACCGAATTTTAATTGTTACACGATGAGATTCTAACCCATGCATGTAGAGCACAATGGATAAGCAGTCCATCGCCTTAACCACTCATCCACCTCATCCTGTTATTTAAATGTGGCAAATGACCTTAAAAAACTGTAGTTGCTGTAATGTAAACCCTAGATTGAAATCAATGAAAGTTAGGCAGAGCAATGGCAAGGCCATGTGTCGATCCCAACGAGACATTTAACAAATGTTTTGTCAGGCCGAGTGGTCTCCAGTGCTTGATTAAGTGTGTTGAGGTGTCGGTTCAAATCCCACTATTGAGGTTGCCCTTGGTGAAGTTATTCTTCAATACCTGAATCGTATTAGACGCACTAGGATTGCGACGGGATTCTATATTCATGTGGGGCCATGTAAGAGAGAAAATAAAAAATGTTTTGTGAAGAGGTTGGTGTTATAATCCACACATGCAGTTCATCGCCTTCACCACTCAGATACCAAGTCCTGTGCTCTCGCTGTGGCAGTCAGCAATTTTACCAGTGTTTGTGAAAGTCAAAATCTTCCAGTGCCAAAATAAAGCACCGCATTTTAATTGTTACACGATGAGATTCTAACCCATGCATGTAGAGCACAATGGATAAGCAGTCCATCGCCTTAACCACTCATCCACCTCATCCTGTTATTTAAATGTGGCAAATTACCTTAAAAAACTGTAGTTGCTGTAATGTAAACCCTAGATTGAAATCAATGAAAGTTAGGCAGAGCAATGGCAAGGCCATGTGTCGATCCCAACGAGACATTTAACAAATGTTTTGTCAGGCCGAGTGGTCTCAAGTGCTTGATTAAGTGTGTTGAGGTGTCGGTTCAAATCCAACCATTGAGGTTGCCCTTGGTGAAGCTATTCTTCAATACCTGAATCGTATTAGTCGCACTAGGATTGTGCAGGGACTCTACATTCATGTGGGGCCATGTAAGAGAGGAAATAACAAATGTTTTGTGAAGAGGTTGGTGTTATAATCCACATATGCAGTTCATCGCCTTCACCACTCAGATACCAAGTCCTGTGCTATCGCTGTGGCAGTCAGCAATTTTACCAGTGTTTGTGAAAGTCAAAATCTTCCAGTGCCAAAATAAAGCACCGAATTTTAATTGTTACACGATGAGGATGGGATTCGAACCCATGCATGCAGAGCACAATGGATTAGCAGTCCATCGCCTTAACCACTCGGCCACCTCATCCTGTTTTTTGGAAGTTGCAAATGACCTTAAAAGACTGTAGTTGCTGTATGTAAACCCTAGATTGAAATCAATGAAAGTTATGCAGAGCAATGGCAAGGACATGTGTCGATCCCATCGAGACATTTAACAAATGTTTTGTCAGGCCGAGTGGTCTCAAGTGCTTGATTAAGTGTTTTGAGCTGTCGGTTCAAATCCCACCATTGAGGTTGCCCTTGGTGAAGCTATTCTTCAATACCTGAATCGTATTAGTCGCACTAGGATTGCGAGGGGATTCTATATTCATGTGGGGCCATGTAAGAGAGGAAATAACAAATGTTTTGTGAAGAGGTTGGTGTTATAATCCACACATGCAGTTCATCGCCTTCACCACTCAGATACCAAGTCCTGTGCTCTCGCTGTGGCAGTCAGCAATTTTACCAGTGTTTGTGAAAGTCAAAATCTTCCAGTGCCAAAATAAAGCACCGCATTTTAATTGTTACACGATGAGATTCTAACCCATGCATGTAGAGCACAATGGATAAGCAGTCCATCGCCTTAACCACTCATCCACCTCATCCTGTTATTTAAATGTGGCAAATGACCTTAAAAAAACTGTAGTTGCTATATGTAAACCCTAGATTTAAATCAATGAAAGATAGGCAGAGCAATGGCAGGGCCATGTGTCGATCCCAACGAGACATTTAACAAATGTTTTGTCAGGCCGAGTGGTCTCAAGTGCTTGATTAAGTGTGTTGAGCTGTCGGTTCAAATCCAACCATTGAGGTTGCCCTTGGTGAAGCTATTCTTCAATACCTGAATCGTATTAGTCGCACTAGGATTGTGCAGGGACTCTACATTCATGTGGGGCCATGTAAGAGAGGAAATAACAAATGTTTTGTGAAGAGGTTGGTGTTATAATCCACACATGCAGTTCATCGCCTTCACCACTCAGATACCAAGTCCTGTGCTATCGCTGTGGCAGTCAGCAATTTTACCAGTGTTTGTGAAAGTCAAAATCTTCCAGTGCCAAAAAAAAAGCACCGAATTTTAATTGTTACACGATGAGGATGGGATTCGAACCCATGCATGCAGAGCACAATGGATTAGCAGTCCAGCGCCTTAACCACTCGGCCACCTCATCCTGTTATTTACATGTGGCAAATGACCTTAAAAAAACTGTAGTTGCTATATGTAAACCCTAGATTGAAATCAATGAAAGATAGGCAGAGCAATGGCAGGGCCATGTGTCGATCCCAACGAGACATTTAACAAATGTTTTGTCAGGCCGAGTGGTCTCCAGTGCTTGATTAAGTGTGTTGAGGTGTCGGTTCAAATCCCACTATTGAGGTTGCCCTTGGTGAAGTTATTCTTCAATACCTGAATCTTATTAGTCGCTCTAGGATTGCGCAGGGATTCTATTTTCATGTGGGGCCATGTAAGAGAGGAAATAACAGATGTTGTGTGAAGAGGTTGGTGTTATAATCCACACATGCAGTTCATCGCCTTCACCACTCAGATACCAAGTCCTGTGCTCTCGCTGTGGCAGTCAGCAATTTTACCAGTGTTTGTGAAAGTCAAAATCTTCCAGTGCCAAAATAAAGCACCGAATTTTAATTGTTACACGATGAGATTCTAACCCATGCATGTAGAGCACAATGGATAAGCAGTCCATCGCCTTAACCACTCATCCACCTCATCCTGTTATTTAAATGTGGCAAATGACCTTAAAAAACTGTAGTTGCTGTAATGTAAACCCTAGATTGAAATCAATGAAAGTTAGGCAGAGCAATGGCAAGGCCATGTGTCGATCCCAACGAGACATTTAACAAATGTTTTGTCAGGCCGAGTGGTCTCCAGTGCTTGATTAAGTGTGTTGAGGTGTCGGTTCAAATCCCACTATTGAGGTTGCCCTTGGTGAAGTTATTCTTCAATACCTGAATCTTATTAGTCGCTCTAGGATTGCGCAGGGATTCTATTTTCATGTGGGGCCATGTAAGAGAGGAAATAACAGATGTTGTGTGAAGAGGTTGGTGTTATAATCCACACATGCAGTTCATCGCCTTCACCACTCAGATACCAAGTCCTGTGCTCTCGCTGTGGCAGTCAGCAATTTTACCAGTGTTTGTGAAAGTCAAAATCTTCCAGTGCCAAAATAAAGCACCGAATTTTAATTGTTACACGATGAGATTCTAACCCATGCATGTAGAGCACAATGGATAAGCAGTCCATCGCCTTAACCACTCATCCACCTCATCCTGTTATTTAAATGTGGCAAATGACCTTAAAAAACTGTAGTTGCTGTAATGTAAACCCTAGATTGAAATCAATGAAAGTTAGGCAGAGCAATGGCAAGGCCATGTGTCGATCCCAACGAGACATTTAACAAATGTTTTGTCAGGCCGAGTGGTCTCCAGTGCTTGATTAAGTGTGTTGAGGTGTCGGTTCAAATCCCACTATTGAGGTTGCCCTTGGTGAAGTTATTCTTCAATACCTGAATCTTATTAGTCGCTCTAGGATTGCGCAGGGATTCTATTTTCATGTGGGGCCATGTAAGAGAGGAAATAACAGATGTTGTGTGAAGAGGTTGGTGTTATAATCCACACATGCAGTTCATCGCCTTCACCACTCAGATACCAAGTCCTGTGCTATCGCTGTGGCAGTGAGCAATTTTACCAGTGTTTGTGAAAGTCAAAATCTTCCAGTGCCAAAATAAAGCACCAAATTTTAATTGTTACACGATGAGGATGGGATTCGAACCCATGCATGCAGAGCACAATGGATTAGCAGTCCATCGCCTTAACCACTCGGCCACCTCATCCTGTTATTTACATGTGGCAAATGACCTTAAAAAAACTGTAGTTGCTATATGTAAACCCTAGATTGAAATCAATGAAAGATAGGCAGAGCAATGGCAGGGCCATGTGTCGATCCCAACGAGACATTTAACAAATGTTTTGTCAGGCCGAGTGGTCTCAAGTGCTTGATTAAGTGTGTTGAGCTGTCGGTTCAAATCCAACCATTGAGGTTGCCCTTGGTGAAGCTATTCTTCAATACCTGAATCGTATTAGTCGCACTAGGATTGTGCAGGGACTCTACATTCATGTGGGGCCATGTAAGAGAGGAAATAACAAATGTTTTGTGAAGAGGTTGGTGTTATAATCCACACATGCAGTTCATCGCCTTCACCACTCAGATACCAAGTCCTGTGCTATCGCTGTGGCAGTCAGCAATTTTACCAGTGTTTGTGAAAGTCAAAATCTTCCAGTGCCAAAATAAAGCACCGAATTTTAATTGTTACACGATGAGGATGGGATTCGAACCCATGCATGCAGAGCACAATGGATTAGCAGTCCATCGCCTTAACCACTCGGCCACCTCATCCTGTTTTTTGGAAGTTGCAAATGACCTTAAAAGACTGTAGTTGCTGTATGTAAACCCTAGATTGAAATCAATGAAAGTTATGCAGAGCAATGGCAAGGACATGTGTCGATCCCATCGAGACATTTAACAAATGTTTTGTCAGGCCGAGTGGTCTCAAGTGCTTGATTAAGTGTTTTGAGCTGTCGGTTCAAATCCCACCATTGAGGTTGCCCTTGGTGAAGCTATTCTTCAATACCTGAATCGTATTAGTCGCACTAGGATTGCGACGGGATTCTATATTCATGTGGGGCCATGTAAGAGAGGAAATAACAAATGTTTTGTGAAGAGGTTGGTGTTATAATCCACACATGCAGTTCATCGCCTTCACCACTCAGATACCAAGTCCTGTGCTCTCGCTGTGGCAGTCAGCAATTTTACCAGTGTTTGTGAAAGTCAAAATCTTCCAGTGCCAAAATAAAGCACCGCATTTTAATTGTTACACGATGAGATTCTAACCCATGCATGTAGAGCACAATGGATAAGCAGTCCATCGCCTTAACCACTCATCCACCTCATCCTGTTATTTAAATGTGGCAAATGACCTTAAAAAAACTGTAGTTGCTATATGTAAACCCTAGATTTAAATCAATGAAAGATAGGCAGAGCAATGGCAGGGCCATGTGTCGATCCCAACGAGACATTTAACAAATGTTTTGTCAGGCCGAGTGGTCTCAAGTGCTTGATTAAGTGTGTTGAGCTGTCGGTTCAAATCCAACCATTGAGGTTGCCCTTGGTGAAGCTATTCTTCAATACCTGAATCGTATTAGTCGCACTAGGATTGTGCAGGGACTCTACATTCATGTGGGGCCATGTAAGAGAGGAAATAACAAATGTTTTGTGAAGAGGTTGGTGTTATAATCCACACATGCAGTTCATCGCCTTCACCACTCAGATACCAAGTCCTGTGCTATCGCTGTGGCAGTCAGCAATTTTACCAGTGTTTGTGAAAGTCAAAATCTTCCAGTGCCAAAAAAAAGCACCGAATTTTAATTGTTACACGATGAGGATGGGATTCGAACCCATGCATGCAGAGCACAATGGATTAGCAGTCCATCGCCTTAACCACTCGGCCACCTCATCCTGTTATTTACATGTGGCAAATGACCTTAAAAAAACTGTAGTTGCTATATGTAAACCCTAGATTGAAATCAATGAAAGATAGGCAGAGCAATGGCAGGGCCATGTGTCGATCCCAACGAGACATTTAACAAATGTTTTGTCAGGCCGAGTGGTCTCCAGTGCTTGATTAAGTGTGTTGAGGTGTCGGTTCAAATCCCACTATTGAGGTTGCCCTTGGTGAAGTTATTCTTCAATACCTGAATCTTATTAGTCGCTCTAGGATTGCGCAGGGATTCTATTTTCATGTGGGGCCATGTAAGAGAGGAAATAACAGATGTTGTGTGAAGAGGTTGGTGTTATAATCCACACATGCAGTTCATCGCCTTCACCACTCAGATACCAAGTCCTGTGCTCTCGCTGTGGCAGTCAGCAATTTTACCAGTGTTTGTGAAAGTCAAAATCTTCCAGTGCCAAAATAAAGCACCGAATTTTAATTGTTACACGATGAGATTCTAACCCATGCATGTAGAGCACAATGGATAAGCAGTCCATCGCCTTAACCACTCATCCACCTCATCCTGTTATTTAAATGTGGCAAATGACCTTAAAAAACTGTAGTTGCTGTAATGTAAACCCTAGATTGAAATCAATGAAAGTTAGGCAGAGCAATGGCAAGGCCATGTGTCGATCCCAACGAGACATTTAACAAATGTTTTGTCAGGCCGAGTGGTCTCCAGTGCTTGATTAAGTGTGTTGAGGTGTCGGTTCAAATCCCACTATTGAGGTTGCCCTTGGTGAAGTTATTCTTCAATACCTGAATCTTATTAGTCGCTCTAGGATTGCGCAGGGATTCTATTTTCATGTGGGGCCATGTAAGAGAGGAAATAACAGATGTTGTGTGAAGAGGTTGGTGTTATAATCCACACATGCAGTTCATCGCCTTCACCACTCAGATACCAAGTCCTGTGCTATCGCTGTGGCAGTGAGCAATTTTACCAGTGTTTGTGAAAGTCAAAATCTTCCAGTGCCAAAATAAAGCACCAAATTTTAATTGTTACACGATGAGGATGGGATTCGAACCCATGCATGCAGAGCACAATGGATTAGCAGTCCATCGCCTTAACCACTCGGCCACCTCATCCTGTTATTTACATGTGGCAAATGACCTTAAAAAAACTGTAGTTGCTATATGTAAACCCTAGATTGAAATCAATGAAAGATAGGCAGAGCAATGGCAGGGCCATGTGTCGATCCCAACGAGACATTTAACAAATGTTTTGTCAGGCCGAGTGGTCTCAAGTGCTTGATTAAGTGTGTTGAGCTGTCGGTTCAAATCCAACCATTGAGGTTGCCCTTGGTGAAGCTATTCTTCAATACCTGAATCGTATTAGTCGCACTAGGATTGTGCAGGGACTCTACATTCATGTGGGGCCATGTAAGAGAGGAAATAACAAATGTTTTGTGAAGAGGTTGGTGTTATAATCCACACATGCAGTTCATCGCCTTCACCACTCAGATACCAAGTCCTGTGCTATCGCTGTGGCAGTCAGCAATTTTACCAGTGTTTGTGAAAGTCAAAATCTTCCAGTGCCAAAATAAAGCACCGAATTTTAATTGTTACACGATGAGGATGGGATTCGAACCCATGCATGCAGAGCACAATGGATTAGCAGTCCATCGCCTTAACCACTCGGCCACCTCATCCTGTTATTTAAATGTGGCAAATGACCTTAAAAAACTGTAGTTGCTGTAATGTAAACCCTAGATTGAAATCAATGAAAGTTCGGCAGAGCAATGGCAAGGCCATGTGTCGATCCCAACGAGACATTTAACAAATGTTTTGTCAGGCCGAGTGGTCTCCAGTGCTTGATTAAGTGTGTTGAGGTGTCGGTTCAAATCCCACTATTGAGGTTGCCCTTGGTGAAGTTATTCTTCAATACCTGAATCGTATTAGACGCACTAGGATTGCGACGGGATTCTATATTCATGTGGGGCCATGTAAGAGAGGAAATAAAAAATGTTTTGTGAAGAGGTTGGTGTTATAATCCACACATGCAGTTCATCGCCTTCACCACTCAGATACCAAGTCCTGTGCTCTCGCTGTGGCAGTCAGCAATTTTACCAGTGTTTGTGAAAGTCAAAATCTTCCAGTGCCAAAATAAAGCACCGAATTTTAATTGTTACACGATGAGATTCTAACCCATGCATGTAGAGCACAATGGATAAGCAGTCCATCGCCTTAACCACTCATCCACCTCATCCTGTTATTTAAATGTGGCAAATGACCTTAAAAAACTGTAGTTGCTGTAATGTAAACCCTAGATTGAAATCAATGAAAGTTAGGCAGAGCAATGGCAGGGCCATGTGTCGATCCCAACGAGACATTTAACAAATGTTTTGTCAGGCCGAGTGGTCTCCAGTGCTTGATTAAGTGTGTTGAGGTGTCGGTTCAAATCCCACTATTGAGGTTGCCCTTGGTGAAGTTATTCTTCAATACCTGAATCTTATTAGTCGCTCTAGGATTGCGCAGGGATTCTATTTTCATGTGGGGCCATGTAAGAGAGGAAATAACAGATGTTGTGTGAAGAGGTTGGTGTTATAATCCACACATGCAGTTCATCGCCTTCACCACTCAGATACCAAGTCCTGTGCTATCGCTGTGGCAGTGAGCAATTTTACCAGTGTTTGTGAAAGTCAAAATCTTCCAGTGCCAAAATAAAGCACCGAATTTTAATTGTTACACGATGAGGATGGGATTCGAACCCATGCATGCAGAGCACAATGGATTAGCAGTCCATCGCCTTAACCACTCGGCCACCTCATCCTGTTATTTACATGTGGCAAATGACCTTAAAAAAACTGTAGTTGCTATATGTAAACCCTAGATTGAAATCAATGAAAGATAGGCAGAGCAATGGCAGGGCCATGTGTCGATCCCAACGAGACATTTAACAAATGTTTTGTCAGGCCGAGTGGTCTCAAGTGCTTGATTAAGTGTGTTGAGCTGTCGGTTCAAATCCAACCATTGAGGTTGCCCTTGGTGAAGCTATTCTTCAATACCTGAATCGTATTAGTCGCACTAGGATTGTGCAGGGACTCTACATTCATGTGGGGCCATGTAAGAGAGGAAATAACAAATGTTTTGTGAAGAGGTTGGTGTTATAATCCACACATGCAGTTCATCGCCTTCACCACTCAGATACCAAGGCCTGTGCTATCGCTGTGGCAGTCAGCAATTTTACCAGTGTTTGTGAAAGTCAAAATCTTCCAGTGCCAAAATAAAGCACCGAATTTTAATTGTTACACGATGAGATTCTAACCCATGCATGTAGAGCACAATGGATAAGCAGTCCATCGCCTTAACCACTCATCCACCTCATCCTGTTATTTAAATGTGGCAAATGACCTTAAAAAACTGTAGTTGCTGTAATGTAAACCCTAGATTGAAATCAATGAAAGTTAGGCAGAGCAATGGCAGGGCCATGTGTCGATCCCAACGAGACATTTAACAAATGTTTTGTCAGGCCGAGTGGTCTCCAGTGCTTGATTAAGTGTGTTGAGGTGTCGGTTCAAATCCCACTATTGAGGTTGCCCTTGGTGAAGTTATTCTTCAATACCTGAATCTTATTAGTCGCTCTAGGATTGCGCAGGGATTCTATTTTCATGTGGGGCCATGTAAGAGAGGAAATAACAAATGTTGTGTGAAGAGGTTGGTGTTATAATCCACACATGCAGTTCATCGCCTTCACCACTCAGATACCAAGTCCTGTGCTCTCGCTGTGGCAGTCAGCAATTTTACCAGTGTTTGTGAAAGTCAAAATCTTCCAGTGCCAAAATAAAGCACCGAATTTTAATTGTTACACGATGAGATTCTAACCCATGCATGTAGAGCACAATGGATAATCAGTCCATCGCCTTAACCACTCATCCACCTCATCCTGTTATTTAAATGTGGCAAATGACCTTAAAAAACTGTAGTTGCTGTAATGTAAACCCTAGATTGAAATCAATGAAAGTTAGGCAGAGCAATGGCAAGGCCATGTGTCGATCCCAACGAGACATTTAACAAATGTTTTGTCAGGCCGAGTGGTCTCCAGTGCTTGATTAAGTGTGTTGAGGTGTCGGTTCAAATCCCACTATTGAGGTTGCCCTTGGTGAAGTTATTCTTCAATACCTGAATCTTATTAGTCGCTCTAGGATTGCGCAGGGATTCTATTTTCATGTGGGGCCATGTAAGAGAGGAAATAACAGATGTTGTGTGAAGAGGTTGGTGTTATAATCCACACATGCAGTTCATCGCCTTCACCACTCAGATACCAAGTCCTGTGCTATCGCTGTGGCAGTGAGCAATTTTACCAGTGTTTGTGAAAGTCAAAATCTTCCAGTGCCAAAATAAAGCACCGAATTTTAATTGTTACACGATGAGATTCTAACCCATGCATGTAGAGCACAATGGATAATCAGTCCATCGCCTTAACCACTCATCCACCTCATCCTGTTATTTAAATGTGGCAAATGACCTTAAAAAACTGTAGTTGCTGTAATGTAAACCCTAGATTGAAATCAATGAAAGTTAGGCAGAGCAATGGCAAGGCCATGTGTCGATCCCAACGAGACATTTAACAAATGTTTTGTCAGGCCGAGTGGTCTCCAGTGCTTGATTAATTGTGTTGAGGTGTCGGTTCAAATCCCACTATTGAGGTTGCCCTTGGTGAAGTTATTCTTCAATACCTGAATCTTATTAGTCGCTCTAGGATTGCGCAGGGATTCTATTTTCATGTGGGGCCATGTAAGAGAGGAAATAACAGATGTTGTGTGAAGAGGTTGGTGTTATAATCCACACATGCAGTTCATCGCCTTCACCACTCAGATACCAAGTCCTGTGCTATCGCTGTGGCAGTGAGCAATTTTACCAGTGTTTGTGAAAGTCAAAATCTTCCAGTGCCAAAATAAAGCACCGAATTTTAATTGTTACACGATGAGGATGGGATTCGAACCCATGCATGCAGAGCACAATGGATTAGCAGTCCATCGCCTTAACCACTCGGCCACCTCATCCTGGTATTTACATGTGGCAAATGACCTTAAAAAAACTGTAGTTGCTATATGTAAACCCTAGATTGAAATCAATGAAAGATAGGCAGAGCAATGGCAGGGCCATGTGTCGATCCCAACGAGACATTTAACAAATGTTTTGTCAGGCCGAGTGGTCTCAAGTGCTTGATTAAGTGTGTTGAGCTGTCGGTTCAAATCCAACCATTGAGGTTGCCCTTGGTGAAGCTATTCTTCAATACCTGAATCGTATTAGTCGCACTAGGATTGTGCAGGGACTCTACATTCATGTGGGGCCATGTAAGAGAGGAAATAACAAATGTTTTGTGAAGAGGTTGGTGTTATAATCCACACATGCAGTTCATCGCCTTCACCACTCAGATACCAAGTCCTGTGCTATCGCTGTGGCAGTCAGCAATTTTACCAGTGTTTGTGAAAGTCAAAATCTTCCAGTGCCAAAATAAAGCACCGAATTTTAATTGTTACACGATGAGATTCTAACCCATGTATGTAGAGCACAATGGATAAGCAGTCCATCGCCTTAACCACTCATCCACCTCATCCTGTTATTTAAATGTGGCAAATGACCTTAAAAAACTGTAGTTGCTGTAATGTAAACCCTAGATTGAAATCAATGAAAGTTAGGCAGAGCAATGGCAAGGCCATGTGTCGATCCCAACGAGACATTTAACAAATGTTTTGTCAGGCCGAGTGGTCTCCAGTGCTTGATTAAGTGTGTTGAGGTGTCGGTTCAAATCCCACTATTGAGGTTGCCCTTGGTGAAGTTATTCTTCAATACCTGAATCGTATTAGACGCACTAGGATTGCGACGGGATTCTATATTCATGTGGGGCCATGTAAGAGAGGAAATAAAAAATGTTTTGTGAAGAGGTTGGTGTTATAATCCACACATGCAGTTCATCGCCTTCACCACTCAGATACCAAGTCCTGTGCTCTCGCTGTGGCAGTCAGCAATTTTACCAGTGTTTGTGAAAGTCAAAATCTTCCAGTGCCAAAATAAAGCACCGAATTTTAATTGTTACACGATGAGATTCTAACCCATGCATGTAGAGCACAATGGATAAGCAGTCCATCGCCTTAACCACTCATCCACCTCATCCTGTTATTTAAATGTGGCAAATGACCTTAAAAAACTGTAGTTGCTGTAATGTAAACCCTAGATTGAAATCAATGAAAGTTAGGCAGAGCAATGGCAAGGCCATGTGTCGATCCCAACGAGACATTTAACAAATGTTTTGTCAGGCCGAGTGGTCTCCAGTGCTTGATTAAGTGTGTTGAGGTGTCGGTTCAAATCCCACTATTGAGGTTGCCCTTGGTGAAGTTATTCTTCAATACCTGAATCTTATTAGTCGCTCTAGGATTGCGCAGGGATTCTATTTTCATGTGGGGCCATGTAAGAGAGGAAATAACAGATGTTGTGTGAAGAGGTTGGTGTTATAATCCACACATGCAGTTCATCGCCTTCACCACTCAGATACCAAGTCCTGTGCTATCGCTGTGGCAGTCAGCAATTTTACCAGTGTTTGTGAAAGTCAAAATCTTCCAGTGCCAAAATAAAGCACCGAATTTTAATTGTTACACGATGAGGATGGGATTCAAACCCATTCATGCAGAGCACAATGGATTAGCAGTCCATCGCCTTAACCACTCGGCCACCTCATCCTGTTATTTACATGTGGCAAATGACCTTAAAAAAACTGTAGTTGCTATATGTAAGCCCTAGATTGAAATCAATGAAAGATAGGCAGAGCAATGGCAGGGCCATGTGTCGATCCCAACGAGACATTTAACAAATGTTTTGTCAGGCCGAGTGGTCTCAAGTGCTTGATTAAGTGTGTTGAGGTGTCGGTTCAAATCCCACTATTGAGGTTGCCCTTGGTGAAGTTATTCTTCAATACCTGAATCTTATTAGTCGCTCTAGGATTGCGCAGGGATTCTATTTTCATGTGGGGCCATGTAAGAGAGGAAATAACAGATGTTGTGTGAAGAGGTTGGTGTTATAATCCACACATGCAGTTCATCGCCTTCACCACTCAGATACCAAGTCCTGTGCTATCGCTGTGGCAGTCAGCAATTTTACCAGTGTTTGTGAAAGTCAAAATCTTCCAGTGCCAAAATAAAGCACTGAATTTTAATTGTTACACGATGAGGATGGGATTCGAACCCATGCATGCAGAGCACAATGGATTAGCAGTCCATCGCCTTAACCACTCGGCCACCTCATCCTGTTATTTACATGTGGCAAATGACCTTAAAAGACTGTAGTTGCTGTATGTAAACCCTAGATTGAAATCAATGAAAGTTATGCAGAGCAATGGCAAGGACATGTGTCGATCCCATCGAGACATTTAACAAATGTTTTGTCAGGCCGAGTGGTCTCCAGTGCTTGATTAAGTGTGTTGAGGTGTCGGTTCAAATCCCACTATTGAGGTTGCCCTTGGTGAAGTTATTCTTCAATACCTGAATCTTATTAGTCGCTCTAGGATTGCGCAGGGATTCTATTTTCATGTGGGGCCATGTAAGAGAGGAAATAACAAATGTGTGAAGAGGTTGGTGTTATAATCCACACATGCAGTTCATCGCCTTCACCACTCAGATACCAAGTCCTGTGCTCTCGCTGTGGCAGTCAGCAATTTTACCAGTGTTTGTGAAAGTCAAAATCTTCCAGTGCCAAAATAAAGCACCGAATTTTAATTGTTACACGATGAGATTCTATCCCATGCATGTAGAGCACAATGGATAAGCAGTCCATCGCCTTAACCACTCATCCACCTCATCCTGTTATTTAAATGTGGCAAATGACCTTAAAAAACTGTAGTTGCTGTAATGTAAACCCTAGATTGAAATCAATGAAAGTTAGGCAGAGCAATGGCAAGGCCATGTGTCGATCCCAACGAGACATTTAACAAATGTTTTGTCAGGCCGAGTGGTCTCAAGTGCTTGATTAAGTGTGTTGAGGTGTCGGTTCAAATCCAACCATTGAGGTTGCCCTTGGTGAAGCTATTCTTCAATACCTGAATCGTATTAGTCGCACTAGGATTGTGCAGGGACTCTACATTCATGTGGGGCCATGTAAGAGAGGAAATAACAAATGTTTTGTGAAGAGGTTGGTGTTATAATCCACATATGCAGTTCATCGCCTTCACCACTCAGATACCAAGTCCTGTGCTATCGCTGTGGCAGTCAGCAATTTTACCAGTGTTTGTGAAAGTCAAAATCTTCCAGTGCCAAAATAAAGCACCGAATTTTAATTGTTACACGATGAGGATGGGATTCGAACCCATGCATGCAGAGCACAATGGATTAGCAGTCCATCGCCTTAACCACTCGGCCACCTCATCCTGTTTTTTGGAAGTTGCAAATGACCTTAAAAGACTGTAGTTGCTGTATGTAAACCCTAGATTGAAATCAATGAAAGTTATGCAGAGCAATGGCAAGGACATGTGTCGATCCCATCGAGACATTTAACAAATGTTTTGTCAGGCCGAGTGGTCTCAAGTGCTTGATTAAGTGTTTTGAGCTGTCGGTTCAAATCCAACCATTGAGGTTGCCCTTGGTGAAGCTATTCTTCAATACCTGAATCGTATTAGTCGCACTAGGATTGTGCAGGGACTCTACATTCATGTGGGGCCATGTAAGAGAGGAAATAACAAATGCTTTGTGAAGAGGTTGGTGTTATAATCCACATATGCAGTTCATCGCCTTCACCACTCAGATACCAAGTCCTGTGCTATCGCTGTGGCAGTCAGCAATTTTACCAGTGTTTGTGAAAGTCAAAATCTTCCAGTGCCAAAATAAAGCACCGAATTTTAATTGTTACACGATGAGGATGGGATTCAAACCCATGCATGCAGAGCACAATGGATTAGCAGTCCATCGCCTTAACCACTCGGCCACCTCATCCTGTTTTTTGGAAGTTGCAAATGACCTTAAAAGACTGTAGTTGCTGTATGTAAACCCTAGATTGAAATCAATGAAAGTTATGCAGAGCAATGGCAAGGACATGTGTCGATCCCATCGAGACATTTAACAAATGTTTTGTCAGGCCGAGTGGTCTCAAGTGCTTGATTAAGTGTTTTGAGCTGTCGGTTCAAATCCCACCATTGAGGTTGCCCTTGGTGAAGCTATTCTTCAATACCTGAATCGTATTAGTCGCACTAGGATTGCGACGGGATTCTATATTCATGTGGGGCCATGTAAGAGAGGAAATAACAAATGTTTTGTGAAGAGGTTGGTGTTATAATCCACACATGCAGTTCATCGCCTACACCACTCAGATACCAAGTCCTGTGCTCTCGCTGTGGCAGTCAGCAATTTTACCAGTGTTTGTGAAAGTCAAAATCTTCCAGTGCCAAAATAAAGCACCGCATTTTAATTGTTACACGATGAGATTCTAACCCATGCATGCAGAGCACAATGGATAAGCAGTCCATCGCCTTAACCACTCATCCACCTCATCCTGTTATTTAAATGTGGCAAATTACCTTAAAAAACTGCAGTTGCTGTAATGTAAACCCTAGATTGAAATCAATGAAAGTTAGGCAGAGCAATGGCAAGGCCATGTGTCGATCCCAACGAGACATTTAACAAATGTTTTGTCAGGCCGAGTGGTCTCAAGTGCTTGATTAAGTGTGTTGAGGTGTCGGTTCAAATCCAACCATTGAGGTTGCCCTTTTTGAAGCTATTCTTCAATACCTGAATCTTATTAGTCGCTCTAGGATTGCGCAGGGATTCTATTTTCATGTGGGGCCATGTAAGAGAGGAAATAACAAATGTTGTGTGAAGAGGTTGGTGTTATAATCCACACATGCAGTTCATCGCCTTCACCACTCAGATACCAAGTCCTGTGCTCTCGCTGTGGCAGTCAGCAATTTTACCAGTGTTTGTGAAAGTCAAAATCTTCCAGTGCCAAAATAAAGCAACGGATTTGAATTGTTACACGATGAGGATGGGATTCGAACCCATGCATGCAGAGCACAATGGATTAGCAGTCCATCGCCTTAACCACTCGGCCACCTCATCCTGTTATTTACATGTGGCAAATGACCTTAAAAAAACTGTAGTTGCTATATGTAAACCCTAGATTGAAATCAATGAAAGATAGGCAGAGCAATGGCACGATGAGGATGGGATTCGAACCCATGCATGCAGAGCACAATGGATTAGCAGTCCATCGCCTTAACCACTAGGCCACCTTATCCTGTTTTTTGGGAGTTGCAAATGACCTTAAAAGACTGTAGTTGCTGTATGTAAACCCTAGATTGAAATCAATGAAAGTTATGCAGAGCAATGGCAAGGCCATGTGTCGATCCCAACGAGACATTTAACAAATGTTTTGTCAGGCCGAGTGGTCTCCAGTGCTTGATTAAGTGTGTTGAGGTGTCGGTTCAAATCCCACTATTGAGGTTGCCCTTGGTGAAGTTATTCTTCAATACCTGAATCGTATTAGACGCACTAGGATTGCGACGGGATTCTATATTCATGTGGGGCCATGTAAGAGAGGAAATAACAAATGTTTTGTGAAGAGGTTGGTGTTATAATCCACACATGCAGTTCATCGCCTTCACCACTCAGATACCAAGTCCTGTGCTCTCGCTGTGGCAGTCAGCAATTTTACCAGTGTTTGTGAAAGTCAAAATCTTCCAGTGCCAAAATAAAGCACCGAATTTTAATTGTTACACGATGAGATTCTAACCCATGCATGTAGAGCACAATGGATAAGCAGTCCATCGCCTTAACCACTCATCCACCTCATCCTGTTATTTAAATGTGGCAAATGACCTTAAAAAACTGTAGTTGCTGTAATGTAAACCCTAGATTGAAATCAATGAAAGTTAGGCAGAGCAATGGCAAGGCCATGTGTCGATCCCAACGAGACATTTAACAAATGTTTTGTCAGGCCGAGTGGTCTCCAGTGCTTGATTAAGTGTGTTGAGGTGTCGGTTCAAATCCCACTATTGAGGTTGCCCTTGGTGAAGTTATTCTTCAATACCTGAATCGTATTAGACGCACTAGGATTGCGACGGGATTCTATATTCATGTGGGGCCATGTAAGAGAGAAAATAAAAAATGTTTTGTGAAGAGGTTGGTGTTATAATCCACACATGCAGTTCATCGCCTTCACCACTCAGATACCAAGTCCTGTGCTCTCGCTGTGGCAGTCAGCAATTTTACCAGTGTTTGTGAAAGTCAAAATCTTCCAGTGCCAAAATAAAGCACCGCATTTTAATTGTTACACGATGAGATTCTAACCCATGCATGTAGAGCACAATGGATAAGCAGTCCATCGCCTTAACCACTCATCCACCTCATCCTGTTATTTAAATGTGGCAAATTACCTTAAAAAACTGTAGTTGCTGTAATGTAAACCCTAGATTGAAATCAATGAAAGTTAGGCAGAGCAATGGCAAGGCCATGTGTCGATCCCAACGAGACATTTAACAAATGTTTTGTCAGGCCGAGTGGTCTCAAGTGCTTGATTAAGTGTGTTGAGGTGTCGGTTCAAATCCAACCATTGAGGTTGCCCTTGGTGAAGCTATTCTTCAATACCTGAATCGTATTAGTCGCACTAGGATTGTGCAGGGACTCTACATTCATGTGGGGCCATGTAAGAGAGGAAATAACAAATGTTTTGTGAAGAGGTTGGTGTTATAATCCACATATGCAGTTCATCGCCTTCACCACTCAGATACCAAGTCCTGTGCTATCGCTGTGGCAGTCAGCAATTTTACCAGTGTTTGTGAAAGTCAAAACCTTCCAGTGCCAAAATAAAGCACCGAATTTTAATTGTTACACGATGAGGATGGGATTCGAACCCATGCATGCAGAGCACAATGGATTAGCAGTCCATCGCCTTAACCACTCGGCCACCTCATCCTGTTTTTTGGAAGTTGCAAATGACCTTAAAAGACTGTAGTTGCTGTATGTAAACCCTAGATTGAAATCAATGAAAGTTATGCAGAGCAATGGCAAGGACATGTGTCGATCCCATCGAGACATTTAACAAATGTTTTGTCAGGCCGAGTGGTCTCAAGTGCTTGATTAAGTGTTTTGAGCTGTCGGTTCAAATCCCACCATTGAGGTTGCCCTTGGTGAAGCTATTCTTCAATACCTGAATCGTATTAGTCGCACTAGGATTGCGACGGGATTCTATATTCATGTGGGGCCATGTAAGAGAGGAAATAACAAATGTTTTGTGAAGAGGTTGGTGTTATAATCCACACATGCAGTTCATCGCCTTCACCACTCAGATACCAAGTCCTGTGCTCTCGCTGTGGCAGTCAGCAATTTTACCAGTGTTTGTGAAAGTCAAAATCTTCCAGTGCCAAAATAAAGCACCGCATTTTAATTGTTACACGATGAGATTCTAACCCATGCATGTAGAGCACAATGGATAAGCAGTCCATCGCCTTAACCACTCATCCACCTCATCCTGTTATTTAAATGTGGCAAATTACCTTAAAAAACTGTAGTTGCTGTAATGTAAACCCTAGATTGAAATCAATGAAAGTTAGGCAGAGCAATGGCAAGGCCATGTGTCGATCCCAACGAGACATTTAACAAATGTTTTGTCAGGCCGAGTGGTCTCAAGTGCTTGATTAAGTGTGTTGAGCTGTCGGTTCAAATCCAACCATTGAGGTTGCCCTTGGTGAAGCTATTCTTCAATACCTGAATCGTATTAGTCGCACTAGGATTGTGCAGGGACTCTACATTCATGTGGGGCCATGTAAGAGAGGAAATAACAAATGTTTTGTGAAGAGGTTGGTGTTATAATCCACACATGCAGTTCATCGCCTTCACCACTCAGATACCAAGTCCTGTGCTATCGCTGTGGCAGTCAGCAATTTTACCAGTGTTTGTGAAAGTCAAAATCTTCCAGTGCCAAAATAAAGCACCGAATTTTAATTGTTACACGATGAGGATGGGCTTCGAACCCATGCATGCAGAGCACAATGGATTAGCAGTCCATCGCCTTAACCACTCAGCCACCTCATCCTGTTTTTTGGGAGTTGCAAATGACCTTAAAAGACTGTAGTTGCTGTAATGTAAACCCTAGATTGAAATCAATGAAAGTTAGGCAGAGCAATGGCAAGGCCATGTGTCGATCCCAACGAGACATTTAACAAATGTTTTGTCAGGCCGAGTGGTCTCCAGTGCTTGATTAAGTGTGTTGAGGTGTCGGTTCAAATCCGACTATTGAGGTTGCCCTTGGTGAAGTTATTCTTCAATACCTGAATCTTATTAGTCGCTCTAGGATTGCGCAGGGATTCTATTTTCATGTGGGGCCATGTAAGAGAGGAAATAACAAATGTTGTGTGAAGAGGTTGGTGTTATAATCCACACATGCAGTTCATCGCCTTCACCACTCAGATACCAAGTCCTGTGCTCTCGCTGTGGCAGTCAGCAATTTTACCAGTGTTTGTGAAAGTCAAAATCTTCCAGTGCCAAAATAAAGCACCGAATTTTAATTGTTACACGATGAGATTCTATCCCATGCATGTAGAGCACAATGGATAAGCAGTCCATCGCCTTAACCACTCATCCACCTCATCCTGTTATTTAAATGTGGCAAATGACCTTAAAAAACTGTAGTTGCTGTAATGTAAACCCTAGATTGAAATCAATGAAAGTTAGGCAGAGCAATGGCAAGGCCATGTGTCGATCCCAACGAGACATTTAACAAATGTTTTGTCAGGCCGAGTGGTCTCAAGTGCTTGATTAAGTGTGTTGAGGTGTCGGTTCAAATCCAACCATTGAGGTTGCCCTTGGTGAAGCTATTCTTCAATACCTGAATCGTATTAGTCGCACTAGGATTGTGCAGGGACTCTACATTCATGTGGGGCCATGTAAGAGAGGAAATAACAAATGTTTTGTGAAGAGGTTGGTGTTATAATCCACACATGCAGTTCATCGCCTTCACCACTCAGATACCAAGTCCTGTGCTATCGCTGTGGCAGTCAGCAATTTTACCAGTGTTTGTGAAAGTCAAAATCTTCCAGTGCCAAAATAAAGCACCGAATTTTAATTGTTACACGATGAGGATGGGATTCGAACCCATGCATGCAGAGCACAATGGATAGCAGTCCATCGCCTTAACCACTCGGCCACCTCATCCTGTTTTTTGGGAGTTGCAAATGACCTTAAAAGACTGTAGTTGCTGTAATGTAAACCCTAGATTGAAATCAATGAAAGTTAGGCAGAGCAATGGCAAGGCCATGTGTCGATCCCAACGAGACATTTAACAAATGTTTTGTCAGGCCGAGTGGTCTCCAGTGCTTGATTAAGTGTGTTGAGGTGTCGGTTCAAATCCGACTATTGAGGTTGCCCTTGGTGAAGTTATTCTTCAATACCTGAATCTTATTAGTCGCTCTAGGATTGCGCAGGGATTCTATTTTCATGTGGGGCCATGTAAGAGAGGAAATAACAAATGTGTGAAGAGGTTGGTGTTATAATCCACACATGCAGTTCATCGCCTTCACCACTCAGATACCAAGTCCTGTGCTCTCGCTGTGGCAGTCAGCAATTTTACCAGTGTTTGTGAAAGTCAAAATCTTCCAGTGCCAAAATAAAGCACCGAATTTTAATTGTTACACGATGAGATTCTATCCCATGCATGTAGAGCACAATGGATAAGCAGTCCATCGCCTTAACCACTCATCCACCTCATCCTGTTATTTAAATGTGGCAAATGACCTTAAAAAACTGTAGTTGCTGTAATGTAAACCCTAGATTGAAATCAATGAAAGTTAGGCAGAGCAATGGCAAGGCCATGTGTCGATCCCAACGAGACATTTAACAAATGTTTTGTCAGGCCGAGTGGTCTCAAGTGCTTGATTAAGTGTGTTGAGGTGTCGGTTCAAATCCAACCATTGAGGTTGCCCTTGGTGAAGCTATTCTTCAATACCTGAATCGTATTAGTCGCACTAGGATTGTGCAGGGACTCTACATTCATGTGGGGCCATGTAAGAGAGGAAATAACAAATGTTTTGTGAAGAGGTTGGTGTTATAATCCACATATGCAGTTCATCGCCTTCACCACTCAGATACCAAGTCCTGTGCTATCGCTGTGGCAGTAAGCAATTTTACCAGTGTTTGTGAAAGTCAAAATCTTCCAGTGCCAAAATAAAGCACCGAATTTTAATTGTTACACGATGAGGATGGGATTCGAACCCATGCATGCAGAGCACAATGGATTAGCAGTCCATCGCCTTAACCACTCGGCCACCTCATCCTGTTTTTTGGAAGTTGCAAATGACCTTAAAAGACTGTAGTTGCTGTATGTAAACCCTAGATTGAAATCAATGAAAGTTATGCAGAGCAATGGCAAGGACATGTGTCGATCCCATCGAGACATTTAACAAATGTTTTGTCAGGCCGAGTGGTCTCAAGTGCTTGATTAAGTGTTTTGAGCTGTCGGTTCAAATCCCACCATTGAGGTTGCCCTTGGTGAAGCTATTCTTCAATACCTGAATCGTATTAGTCGCACTAGGATTGCGACGGGATTCTATATTCATGTGGGGCCATGTAAGAGAGGAAATAACAAATGTTTTGTGAAGAGGTTGGTGTTATAATCCACACATGCAGTTCATCGCCTTCACCACTCAGATACCAAGTCCTGTGCTCTCGCTGTGGCAGTCAGCAATTTTACCAGTGTTTGTGAAAGTCAAAATCTTCCAGTGCCAAAATAAAGCACCGCATTTTAATTGTTACACGATGAGATTCTAACCCATGCATGTAGAGCACAATGGATAAGCAGTCCATCGCCTTAACCACTCATCCACCTCATCCTGTTATTTAAATGTGGCAAATTACCTTAAAAAACTGTAGTTGCTGTAATGTAAACCCTAGATTGAAATCAATGAAAGTTAGGCAGAGCAATGGCAAGGCCATGTGTCGATCCCAACGAGACATTTAACAAATGTTTTGTCAGGCCGAGTGGTCTCAAGTGCTTGATTAAGTGTGTTGAGGTGTCGGTTCAAATCCAACCATTGAGGTTGCCCTTGGTGAAGCTATTCTTCAATACCTGAATCTTATTAGTCGCTCTAGGATTGCGCAGGGATTCTATTTTCATGTGGGGCCATGTAAGAGAGGAAATAACAAATGTTGTGTGAAGAGGTTGGTGTTATAATCCACACATGCAGTTCATCGCCTTCACCACTCAGATACCAAGTCCTGTGCTCTCGCTGTGGCAGTCAGCAATTTTACCAGTGTTTGTGAAAGTCAAAATCTTCCAGTGCCAAAATAAAGCAACGGATTTTAATTGTTACACGATGAGGATGGGATTCGAACCCATGCATGCAGAGCACAATGGATTAGCAGTACATCGCCTTAACCACTCGGCCACCTCATCCTGTTATTTACATGTGGCAAATGACCTTAAAAAAACTGTAGTTGCTATATGTAAACCCTAGATTGAAATCAATGAAAGTTATGCAGAGCAATGGCAAGGACATGTGTCGATCCCATCGAGACATTTAACAAATGTTTTGTCAGGCCGAGTGGTCTCCAGTGCTTGATTAAGTGTGTTGAGGTGTCGGTTCAAATCCCACTATTGAGGTTGCCCTTGGTGAAGTTATTCTTCAATACCTGAATCTTATTAGTCGCTCTAGGATTGCGCAGGGATTCTATTTTCATGTGGGGCCATGTAAGAGAGGAAATAACAAATGTGTGAAGAGGTTGGTGTTATAATCCACACATGCAGTTCATCGCCTTCACCACTCAGATACCAAGTCCTGTGCTCTCGCTGTGGCAGTCAGCAATTTTACCAGTGTTTGTGAAAGTCAAAATCTTCCAGTGCCAAAATAAAGCACCGAATTTTAATTGTTACACGATGAGATTCTATCCCATGCATGTAGAGCACAATGGATAAGCAGTCCATCGCCTTAACCACTCATCCACCTCATCCTGTTATTTAAATGTGGCAAATGACCTTAAAAAACTGTAGTTGCTGTAATGTAAACCCTAGATTGAAATCAATGAAAGTTAGGCAGAGCAATGGCAAGGCCATGTGTCGATCCCAACGAGACATTTAACAAATGTTTTGTCAGGCCGAGTGGTCTCAAGTGCTTGATTAAGTGTGTTGAGGTGTCGGTTCAAATCCAACCATTGAGGTTGCCCTTGGTGAAGCTATTCTTCAATACCTGAATCGTATTAGTCGCACTAGGATTGTGCAGGGACTCTACATTCATGTGGGGCCATGTAAGAGAGGAAATAACAAATGTTTTGTGAAGAGGTTGGTGTTATAATCCACATGTGCAGTTCATCGCCTTCACCACTCAGATACCAAGTCCTGTGCTATCGCTGTGGCAGTCAGCAATTTTACCAGTGTTTGTGAAAGTCAAAATCTTCCAGTGCCAAAATAAAGCACCGAATTTTAATTGTTACACGATGAGGATGGGATTCGAACCCATGCATGCAGAGCACAATGGATTAGCAGTCCATCGCCTTAACCACTCGGCCACCTCATCCTGTTTTTTGGAAGTTGCAAATGACCTTAAAAGACTGTAGTTGCTGTATGTAAACCCTAGATTGAAATCAATGAAAGTTATGCAGAGCAATGGCAAGGACATGTGTCGATCCCATCGAGACATTTAACAAATGTTTTGTCAGGCCGAGTGGTCTCAAGTGCTTGATTAAGTGTTTTGAGCTGTCGGTTCAAATCCCACCATTGAGGTTGCCCTTGGTGAAGCTATTCTTCAATACCTGAATCGTATTAGTCGCACTAGGATTGCGACGGGATTCTATATTCATGTGGGGCCATGTAAGAGAGGAAATAACAAATGTTTTGTGAAGAGGTTGGTGTTATAATCCACACATGCAGTTCATCGCCTTCACCACTCAGATACCAAGTCCTGTGCTCTCGCTGTGGCAGTCAGCAATTTTACCAGTGTTTGTGAAAGTCAAAATCTTCCAGTGCCAAAATAAAGCACCGCATTTTAATTGTTACACGATGAGATTCTAACCCATGCATGTAGAGCACAATGGATAAGCAGTCCATCGCCTTAACCACTCATCCACCTCATCCTGTGATTTAAATGTGGCAAATTACCTTAAAAAACTGTAGTTGCTGTAATGTAAACCCTAGATTGAAATCAATGAAAGTTAGGCAGAGCAATGGCAAGGCCATGTGTCGATCCCAACGAGACATTTAACAAATGTTTTGTCAGGCCGAGTGGTCTCAAGTGCTTGATTAAGTGTGTTGAGGTGTCGGTTCAAATCCAACCATTGAGGTTGCCCTTGGTGAAGCTATTCTTCAATACCTGAATCTTATTAGTCACTCTAGGATTGCGCAGGGATTCTATTTTCATGTGGGGCCATGTAAGAGAGGAAATAACAAATGTTGTGTGAAGAGGTTGGTGTTATAATCCACACATGCAGTTCATCGCCTTCACCACTCAGATACCAAGTCCTGTGCTCTCGCTGTGGCAGTCTGCAATTTTACCAGTGTTTGTGAAAGTCAAAATCTTCCAGTGCCAAAATATAGCACCGAATTTTAATTGTTACACGATGAGGATGGGATTCGAACCCATGCATGCAGAGCACAATGGATTAGCAGTCCATCGCCTTAACCACTCGGCCACCTCATCCTGTTATTTACATGTGGCAAATGACCTTAAAAAACTGTAGTTGCTATATGTAAACCCTAGATTGAAATCAATGAAAGATAGGCAGAGCAATGGCAAGGACAAGTGTCGATCCCATCAAGACATTTAACAAATGTTTTGTCAGGCCGAGTGGTCTCAAGTGCTTGATTAAGTGTTTTGAGCTGTCGGTTCAAATCCCACCATTGAGGTTGCCCTTGGTGAAGCTATTCTTCAATACCTGAATCGTATTAGTCGCACTAGGATTGTGCAGGGACTCTACATTCATGTGGGGCATGTAAGAGAGGAAATAACAAATGTTTTGTGAAGAGGTTGGTGTTATAATCCACACATGCAGTTCATCGCCTTCACCACTCAGATACCAAGTCCTGTGCTCTCGCTGTGGCAGTCAGCAACTTTACCAGTGTTTGTGAAAGTCAAAATCTTCCAGTGCCAAAATAAAGCACCGAATTTTAATTGTTACACGATGAGATTCTAACCCATGCATGTAGAGCACAATGTATAAGCAGTCCATCGCCTTAACCACTCATCCACCTCATCCTGTTATTTAAATGTGGCAAATGACCTTAAAAAACTGTAGTTGCTGTAATGTAAACCCTAGATTGAAATCAATGAAAGTTAGGCAGAGCAATGGCAAGGCCATGTGTCGATCCCAACGAGACATTTAACAAATGTTTTGTCAGGCCGAGTGGTCTCAAGTGCTTGATTAAGTGTGTTGAGGTGTCGGTTCAAATCCAACCATTGAGGTTGCCCTTGGTGAAGCTATTCTTCAATACCTGAATCTTATTAGTCGCTCTAGGATTGTGCAGGGACTCTACATTCATGTGGGGCCATGTAAGAGAGGAAATAACAAATGTTTTGTGAAGAGGTTGGTGTTATAATCCACACATGCAGTTCATCGCCTTCACCACTCAGATACCAAGTCCTGTGCTATCGCTGTGGCAGTCAGCAATTTTACCAGTGTTTGTGAAAGTCAAAATCTTCCAGTGCCAAAATAAAGCACCGAATTTTAATTGTTACACGATGAGGATGGGATTCGAACCCATGCATGCAGAGCACAATGGATTAGCAGTCCATCGCCTTAACCACTCGGCCACCTCATCCTGTTTTTTGGAAGTTGCAAATGACCTTAAAAGACTGTAGTTGCTGTATGTAAACCCTAGATTGAAATCAATGAAAGTTATGCAGAGCAATGGCAAGGACATGTGTCGATCCCATCGAGACATTTAACAAATGTTTTGTCAGGCCGAGTGGTCTCAAGTGCTTGATTAAGTGTTTTGAGCTGTCGGTTCAAATCCCACCATTGAGGTTGCCCTTGGTGAAGCTATTCTTCAATACCTGAATCGTATTAGTCGCACTAGGATTGCGACGGGATTCTATATTCATGTGGGGCCATGTAAGAGAGGAAATAACAAATGTTTTGTGAAGAGGTTGGTGTTATAATCCACACATGCAGTTCATCGCCTTCACCACTCAGATACCAAGTCCTGTGCTCTCGCTGTGGCAGTCAGCAATTTTACCAGTGTTTGTGAAAGTCAAAATCTTCCAGTGCCAAAATAAAGCACCGCATTTTAATTGTTACACGATGAGATTCTAACCCATGCATGTAGAGCACAATGGATAAGCAGTCCATCGCCTTAACCACTCATCCACCTCATCCTGTGATTTAAATGTGGCAAATTACCTTAAAAAACTGTAGTTGCTGTAATGTAAACCCTAGATTGAAATCAATGAAAGTTAGGCAGAGCAATGGCAAGGCCATGTGTCGATCCCAACGAGACATTTAACAAATGTTTTGTCAGGCCGAGTGGTCTCAAGTGCTTGATTAAGTGTGTTGAGGTGTCGGTTCAAATCCAACCATTGAGGTTGCCCTTGGTGAAGCTATTCTTCAATACCTGAATCTTATTAGTCACTCTAGGATTGCGCAGGGATTCTATTTTCATGTGGGGCCATGTAAGAGAGGAAATAACAAATGTTGTGTGAAGAGGTTGGTGTTATAATCCACACATGCAGTTCATCGCCTTCACCACTCAGATACCAAGTCCTGTGCTCTCGCTGTGGCAGTCTGCAATTTTACCAGTGTTTGTGAAAGTCAAAATCTTCCAGTGCCAAAATATAGCACCGAATTTTAATTGTTACACGATGAGGATGGGATTCGAACCCATGCATGCAGAGCACAATGGATTAGCAGTCCATCGCCTTAACCACTCGGCCACCTCATCCTGTTATTTACATGTGGCAAATGACCTTAAAAAACTGTAGTTGCTATATGTAAACCCTAGATTGAAATCAATGAAAGATAGGCAGAGCAATGGCAAGGACAAGTGTCGATCCCATCAAGACATTTAACAAATGTTTTGTCAGGCCGAGTGGTCTCAAGTGCTTGATTAAGTGTTTTGAGCTGTCGGTTCAAATCCCACCATTGAGGTTGCCCTTGGTGAAGCTATTCTTCAATACCTGAATCGTATTAGTCGCACTAGGATTGTGCAGGGACTCTACATTCATGTGGGGCATGTAAGAGAGGAAATAACAAATGTTTTGTGAAGAGGTTGGTGTTATAATCCACACATGCAGTTCATCGCCTTCACCACTCAGATACCAAGTCCTGTGCTCTCGCTGTGGCAGTCAGCAACTTTACCAGTGTTTGTGAAAGTCAAAATCTTCCAGTGCCAAAATAAAGCACCGAATTTTAATTCTTACACGATGAGATTCTAACCCATGCATGTAGAGCACAATGTATAAGCAGTCCATCGCCTTAACCACTCATCCACCTCATCCTGTTATTTAAATGTGGCAAATGACCTTAAAAAACTGTAGTTGCTGTAATGTAAACCCTAGATTGAAATCAATGAAAGTTAGGCAGAGCAATGGCAAGGCCATGTGTCGATCCCAACGAGACATTTAACAAATGTTTTGTCAGGCCGAGTGGTCTCAAGTGCTTGATTAAGTGTGTTGAGGTGTCGGTTCAAATCCAACCATTGAGGTTGCCCTTGGTGAAGCTATTCTTCAATACCTGAATCTTATTAGTCGCTCTAGGATTGTGCAGGGACTCTACATTCATGTGGGGCCATGTAAGAGAGGAAATAACAAATGTTTTGTGAAGAGGTTGGTGTTATAATCCACACATGCAGTTCATCGCCTTCACCACTCAGATACCAAGTCCTGTGCTATCGCTGTGGCAGTCAGCAATTTTACCAGTGTTTGTGAAAGTCAAAATCTTCCAGTGCCAAAATAAAGCACCAAATTTTAATTGTTACACGATGAGGATGGGATTCGAACCCATGCATGCAGAGCACAATGGATTAGCAGTCCATCGCCTTAACCACTCGGCCACCTCATCCTGTTTTTTGGGAGTTGCAAATTACCTTAAAAGACTGTAGTTGCTGTATGTAAACCCTAGATTGAAATCAATGAAAGTTATGCAGAGCAATGGCAAGGACATGTGTCGATCCCATCGAGACATTTAACAAATGTTTTGTCAGGCCGAGTGGTCTCAAGTGCTTGATTAAGTGTTTTGAGCTGTCGGTTCAAATCCCACCATTGAGGTTGCCCTTGGTGAAGCTATTCTTCAATACCTGAATCGTATTAGACGCACTAGGATTGCGACGGGATTCTATATTCATGTGGGGCCATGTAAGAGAGGAAATAAAAAATGTTTTGTGAAGAGGTTGGTGTTATAATCCACACATGCAGTTCATCGCCTTCACCACTCAGATACCAAGTCCTGTGCTCTCGCTGTGGCAGTCAGCAATTTTACCAGTGTTTGTGAAAGTCAAAATCTTCCAGTGCCAAAATAAAGCACCGAATTTTAATTGTTACACGATGAGATTCTAACCCATGCATGTAGAGCACAATGGATAAGCAGTCCATCGCCTTAACCACTCATCCACCTCATCCTGTTATTTAAATGTGGCAAATGACCTTAAAAAACTGTAGTTGCTGTAATGTAAACCCTAGATTGAAATCAATGAAAGTTAGGCAGAGCAATGGCAAGGCCATGTGTCGATCCCAACGAGACATTTAACAAATGTTTTGTCAGGCCGAGTGGTCTCCAGTGCTTGATTAAGTGTGTTGAGGTGTCGGTTCAAATCCCACTATTGAGGTTGCCCTTGGTGAAGTTATTCTTCAATACCTGAATCTTATTAGTCGCTCTAGGATTGCGCAGGGATTCTATTTTCATGTGGGGCCATGTAAGAGAGGAAATAACAGATGTTGTGTGAAGAGGTTGGTGTTATAATCCACACATGCAGTTCATCGCCTTCACCACTCAGATACCAAGTCCTGTGCTATCGCTGTGGCAGTCAGCAATTTTACCAGTGTTTGTGAAAGTCAAAATCTTCCAGTGCCAAAATAAAGCACCGAATTTTAATTGTTACACGATGAGGATGGGATTCGAACCCATGCATGCAGAGCACAATGGATTAGCAGTCCATCGCCTTAACCACTAGGCCACCTTATCCTGTTTTTTGGGAGTTGCAAATGACCTTAAAAGACTGTAGTTGCTGTATGTAAACCCTAGATTGAAATCAATGAAAGTTATGCAGAGCAATGGCAAGGACATGTGTCGATCCCATCGAGACATTTAACAAATGTTTTGTCAGGCCGAGTGGTCTCAAGTGCTTGATTAAGTGTTTTGAGCTGTCGGTTCAAATCCCACCATTGAGGTTGCCCTTGGTGAAGCTATTCTTCAATACCTGAATCGTATTAGTCGCACTAGGATTGCGACGGGATTCTATATTCATGTGGGGCCATGTAAGAGAGGAAATAACAAATGTTTTGTGAAGAGGTTGGTGTTATAATCCACACATGCAGTTCATCGCCTTCACCACTCAGATACCAAGTCCTGTGCTCTCGCTGTGGCAGTCAGCAATTTTACCAGTGTTTGTGAAAGTCAAAATCTTCCAGTGCCAAAATAAAGCACCGAATTTTAATTTTTACACGATGAGGATGGGATTCGAACCCATGCATGCAGAGCACAATGGATTAGCAGTCCATCGCCTTAACCACTCGGCCACCTCATCCTGTTATTTACATGTGGCAAATGACCTTAAAAAACTGTAGTTGCTATATGTAAACCCTAGATTGAAATCAATGAAAGTTATGCAGAGCAATGGCAAGGACATGTGTCGATCCCATCGAGACATTTAACAAATGTTTTGTCAGGCCGAGTGGTCTCAAGTGCTTGATTAAGTGTTTTGAGCTGTCGGTTCAAATCCCACCATTGAGGTTGCCCTTGGTGAAGCTATTCTTCAATACCTGAATCGTATTAGTCGCACTAGGATTGCGACGGGATTCTATATTCATGTGGGGCCATGTAAGAGAGGAAATAACAAATGTTTTGTGAAGAGGTTGGTGTTATAATCCACACATGCAGTTCATCGCCTTCACCACTCAGATACCAAGTCCTGTGCTCTCGCTGTGGCAGTCAGCAATTTTACCAGTGTTTGTGAAAGTCAAAATCTTCCAGTGCCAAAATAAAGCACCGCATTTTAATTGTTACACGATGAGATTCTAACCCATGCATGTAGAGCACAATGGATAAGCAGTCCATCGCCTTAACCACTCATCCACCTCATCCTGTGATTTAAATGTGGCAAATTACCTTAAAAAACTGTAGTTGCTGTAATGTAAACCCTAGATTGAAATCAATGAAAGTTAGGCAGAGCAATGGCAAGGCCATGTGTCGATCCCAACGAGACATTTAACAAATGTTTTGTCAGGCCGAGTGGTCTCAAGTGCTTGATTAAGTGTGTTGAGGTGTCGGTTCAAATCCAACCATTGAGGTTGCCCTTGGTGAAGCTATTCTTCAATACCTGAATCTTATTAGTCACTCTAGGATTGCGCAGGGATTCTATTTTCATGTGGGGCCATGTAAGAGAGGAAATAACAAATGTTGTGTGAAGAGGTTGGTGTTATAATCCACACATGCAGTTCATCGCCTTCACCACTCAGATACCAAGTCCTGTGCTCTCGCTGTGGCAGTCTGCAATTTTACCAGTGTTTGTGAAAGTCAAAATCTTCCAGTGCCAAAATATAGCACCGAATTTTAATTGTTACACGATGAGGATGGGATTCGAACCCATGCATGCAGAGCACAATGGATTAGCAGTCCATCGCCTTAACCACTCGGCCACCTCATCCTGTTATTTACATGTGGCAAATGACCTTAAAAAACTGTAGTTGCTATATGTAAACCCTAGATTGAAATCAATGAAAGATAGGCAGAGCAATGGCAAGGACAAGTGTCGATCCCATCAAGACATTTAACAAATGTTTTGTCAGGCCGAGTGGTCTCAAGTGCTTGATTAAGTGTTTTGAGCTGTCGGTTCAAATCCCACCATTGAGGTTGCCCTTGGTGAAGCTATTCTTCAATACCTGAATCGTATTAGTCGCACTAGGATTGTGCAGGGACTCTACATTCATGTGGGGCATGTAAGAGAGGAAATAACAAATGTTTTGTGAAGAGGTTGGTGTTATAATCCACACATGCAGTTCATCGCCTTCACCACTCAGATACCAAGTCCTGTGCTCTCGCTGTGGCAGTCAGCAACTTTACCAGTGTTTGTGAAAGTCAAAATCTTCCAGTGCCAAAATAAAGCACCGAATTTTAATTGTTACACGATGAGATTCTAACCCATGCATGTAGAGCACAATGTATAAGCAGTCCATCGCCTTAACCACTCATCCACCTCATCCTGTTATTTAAATGTGGCAAATGACCTTAAAAAACTGTAGTTGCTGTAATGTAAACCCTAGATTGAAATCAATGAAAGTTAGGCAGAGCAATGGCAAGGCCATGTGTCGATCCCAACGAGACATTTAACAAATGTTTTGTCAGGCCGAGTGGTCTCAAGTGCTTGATTAAGTGTGTTGAGGTGTCGGTTCAAATCCAACCATTGAGGTTGCCCTTGGTGAAGCTATTCTTCAATACCTGAATCTTATTAGTCGCTCTAGGATTGTGCAGGGACTCTACATTCATGTGGGGCCATGTAAGAGAGGAAATAACAAATGTTTTGTGAAGAGGTTGGTGTTATAATCCACATGTGCAGTTCATCGCCTTCACCACTCAGATACCAAGTCCTGTGCTATCGCTGTGGCAGTCAGCAATTTTACCAGTGTTTGTGAAAGTCAAAATCTTCCAGTGCCAAAATAAAGCACCGAATTTTAATTGTTACACGATGAGGATGGGATTCGAACCCATGCATGCAGAGCACAATGGATTAGCAGTCCATCGCCTTAACCACTCGGCCACCTCATCCTGTTTTTTGGAAGTTGCAAATGACCTTAAAAGACTGTAGTTGCTGTATGTAAACCCTAGATTGAAATCAATGAAAGTTATGCAGAGCAATGGCAAGGACATGTGTCGATCCCATCGAGACATTTAACAAATGTTTTGTCAGGCCGAGTGGTCTCAAGTGCTTGATTAAGTGTTTTGAGCTGTCGGTTCAAATCCCACCATTGAGGTTGCCCTTGGTGAAGCTATTCTTCAATACCTGAATCGTATTAGTCGCACTAGGATTGCGACGGGATTCTATATTCATGTGGGGCCATGTAAGAGAGGAAATAACAAATGTTTTGTGAAGAGGTTGGTGTTATAATCCACACATGCAGTTCATCGCCTTCACCACTCAGATACCAAGTCCTGTGCTCTCGCTGTGGCAGTCAGCAATTTTACCAGTGTTTGTGAAAGTCAAAATCTTCCAGTGCCAAAATAAAGCACCGCATTTTAATTGTTACACGATGAGATTCTAACCCATGCATGTAGAGCACAATGGATAAGCAGTCCATCGCCTTAACCACTCATCCACCTCATCCTGTGATTTAAATGTGGCAAATTACCTTAAAAAACTGTAGTTGCTGTAATGTAAACCCTAGATTGAAATCAATGAAAGTTAGGCAGAGCAATGGCAAGGCCATGTGTCGATCCCAACGAGACATTTAACAAATGTTTTGTCAGGCCGAGTGGTCTCAAGTGCTTGATTAAGTGTGTTGAGGTGTCGGTTCAAATCCAACCATTGAGGTTGCCCTTGGTGAAGCTATTCTTCAATACCTGAATCTTATTAGTCACTCTAGGATTGCGCAGGGATTCTATTTTCATGTGGGGCCATGTAAGAGAGGAAATAACAAATGTTGTGTGAAGAGGTTGGTGTTATAATCCACACATGCAGTTCATCGCCTTCACCACTCAGATACCAAGTCCTGTGCTCTCGCTGTGGCAGTCTGCAATTTTACCAGTGTTTGTGAAAGTCAAAATCTTCCAGTGCCAAAATATAGCACCGAATTTTAATTGTTACACGATGAGGATGGGATTCGAACCCATGCATGCAGAGCACAATGGATTAGCAGTCCATCGCCTTAACCACTCGGCCACCTCATCCTGTTATTTACATGTGGCAAATGACCTTAAAAAACTGTAGTTGCTATATGTAAACCCTAGATTGAAATCAATGAAAGATAGGCAGAGCAATGGCAAGGACAAGTGTCGATCCCATCAAGACATTTAACAAATGTTTTGTCAGGCCGAGTGGTCTCAAGTGCTTGATTAAGTGTTTTGAGCTGTCGGTTCAAATCCCACCATTGAGGTTGCCCTTGGTGAAGCTATTCTTCAATACCTGAATCGTATTAGTCGCACTAGGATTGTGCAGGGACTCTACATTCATGTGGGGCATGTAAGAGAGGAAATAACAAATGTTTTGTGAAGAGGTTGGTGTTATAATCCACACATGCAGTTCATCGCCTTCACCACTCAGATACCAAGTCCTGTGCTCTCGCTGTGGCAGTCAGCAACTTTACCAGTGTTTGTGAAAGTCAAAATC
Organism: Oncorhynchus mykiss; assembly: GCF_013265735.2. Taxonomy (NCBI): domain Eukaryota; kingdom Metazoa; phylum Chordata; class Actinopteri; order Salmoniformes; family Salmonidae; genus Oncorhynchus; species Oncorhynchus mykiss. The sequence goes on from NW_023493814.1 coordinate 60,836, forward strand.
TTCCAGTGCCAAAATAAAGCACCGAATTTTAATTGTTACACGATGAGATTCTAACCCATGCATGTAGAGCACAATGTATAAGCAGTCCATCGCCTTAACCACTCATCCACCTCATCCTGTTATTTAAATGTGGCAAATGACCTTAAAAAACTGTAGTTGCTGTAATGTAAACCCTAGATTGAAATCAATGAAAGTTAGGCAGAGCAATGGCAAGGCCATGTGTCGATCCCAACGAGACATTTAACAAATGTTTTGTCAGGCCGAGTGGTCTCAAGTGCTTGATTAAGTGTGTTGAGGTGTCGGTTCAAATCCAACCATTGAGGTTGCCCTTGGTGAAGCTATTCTTCAATACCTGAATCTTATTAGTCGCTCTAGGATTGTGCAGGGACTCTACATTCATGTGGGGCCATGTAAGAGAGGAAATAACAAATGTTTTGTGAAGAGGTTGGTGTTATAATCCACACATGCAGTTCATCGCCTTCACCACTCAGATACCAAGTCCTGTGCTATCGCTGTGGCAGTCAGCAATTTTACCAGTGTTTGTGAAAGTCAAAATCTTCCAGTGCCAAAATAAAGCACCGAATTTTAATTGTTACACGATGAGGATGGGATTCGAACCCATGCATGCAGAGCACAATGGATTAGCAGTCCATCGCCTTAACCACTCGGCCACCTCATCCTGTTTTTTGGAAGTTGCAAATGACCTTAAAAGACTGTAGTTGCTGTATGTAAACCCTAGATTGAAATCAATGAAAGTTATGCAGAGCAATGGCAAGGACATGTGTCGATCCCATCGAGACATTTAACAAATGTTTTGTCAGGCCGAGTGGTCTCAAGTGCTTGATTAAGTGTTTTGAGCTGTCGGTTCAAATCCCACCATTGAGGTTGCCCTTGGTGAAGCTATTCTTCAATACCTGAATCGTATTAGACGCACTAGGATTGCGACGGGATTCTATATTCATGTGGGGCCATGTAAGAGAGGAAATAAAAAATGTTTTGTGAAGAGGTTGGTGTTATAATCCACACATGCAGTTCATCGCCTTCACCACTCAGATACCAAGTCCTGTGCTCTCGCTGTGGCAGTCAGCAATTTTACCAGTGTTTGTGAAAGTCAAAATCTTCCAGTGCCAAAATAAAGCACCGAATTTTAATTGTTACACGATGAGATTCTAACCCATGCATGTAGAGCACAATGGATTAGCAGTCCATCGCCTTAACCACTCGGCCACCTCATCCTGTTATTTACATGTGGCAAATGACCTTAAAAAACTGTAGTTGCTATATGTAAACCCTAGATTGAAATCAATGAAAGATAGGCAGAGCAATGGCAGGGCCATGTGTCGATCCCAACGAGACATTTAACAAATGTTTTGTCAGGCCGAGTGGTCTCCAGTGCTTGATTAAGTGTGTTGAGGTGTCGGTTCAAATCCCACTATTGAGGTTGCCCTTGGTGAAGTTATTCTTCAATACCTGAATCTTATTAGTCGCTCTAGGATTGCGCAGGGATTCTATTTTCATGTGGGGCCATGTAAGAGAGGAAATAACAAATGTTGTGTGAAGAGGTTGGTGTTATAATCCACACATGCAGTTCATCGCCTTCACCACTCAGATACCAAGTCCTGTGCTCTCGCTGTGGCAGTCAGCAATTTTACCAGTGTTTGTGAAAGTCAAAATCTTCCAGTGCCAAAATAAAGCACCGAATTTTAATTGTTACACGATGAGATTCTAACCCATGCATGTAGAGCACAATGGATAAGCAGTCCATCGCCTTAACCACTCATCCACCTCATCCTGTTATTTAAATGTGGCAAATGACCTTAAAAAACTGTAGTTGCTGTAATGTAAACCCTAGATTGAAATCAATGAAAGTTAGGGAGAGCAATGGCAAGGCCATGTGTCGATCCCAACGAGACATTTAACAAATGTTTTGTCAGGCCGAGTGGTCTCCAGTGCTTGATTAAGTGTGTTGAGGTGTCGGTTCAAATCCCACTATTGAGGTTGCCCTTGGTGAAGTTATTCTTCAATACCTGAATCTTATTAGTCGCTCTAGGATTGCGCAGGGATTCTATTTTCATGTGGGGCCATGTAAGAGAGGAAATAACAGATGTTGTGTGAAGAGGTTGGTGTTATAATCCACACATGCAGTTCATCGCCTTCACCACTCAGATACCAAGTCCTGTGCTATCGCTGTGGCAGTGAGCAATTTTACCAGTGTTTGTGAAAGTCAAAATCTTCCAGTGCCAAAATAAAGCACCGAATTTTAATTGTTACACGATGAGGATGGGATTCGAACCCATGCATGCAGAGCACAATGGATTAGCAGTCCATCGCCTTAACCACTCGGCCACCTCATCCTGTTATTTAAATGTGGCAAATGACCTTAAAAAACTGTAGTTGCTGTAATGTAAACCCTAGATTGAAATCAATGAAAGTTAGGCAGAGCAATGGCAAGGCCATGTGTCGATCCCAACGAGACATTTAACAAATGTTTTGTCAGGCCGAGTGGTCTCCAGTGCTTGATTAAGTGTGTTGAGGTGTCGGTTCAAATCCCACTATTGAGGTTGCCCTTGGTGAAGTTATTCTTCAATACCTGAATCGTATTAGACGCACTAGGATTGCGACGGGATTCTATATTCATGTGGGGCCATGTAAGAGAGGAAATAAAAAATGTTTTGTGAAGAGGTTGGTGTTATAATCCACACATGCAGTTCATCGCCTTCACCACTCAGATACCAAGTCCTGTGCTCTCGCTGTGGCAGTCAGCAATTTTACCAGTGTTTGTGAAAGTCAAAATCTTCCAGTGCCAAAATAAAGCACCGAATTTTAATTGTTACACGATGAGATTCTAACCCATGCATGTAGAGCACAATGGATAAGCAGTCCATCGCCTTAACCACTCATCCACCTCATCCTGTTATTTAAATGTGGCAAATGACCTTAAAAAACTGTAGTTGCTGTAATGTAAACCCTAGATTGAAATCAATGAAAGTTAGGCAGAGCAATGGCAAGGCCATGTGTCGATCCCAACGAGACATTTAACAAATGTTTTGTCAGGCCGAGTGGTCTCCAGTGCTTGATTAAGTGTGTTGAGGTGTCGGTTCAAATCCCACTATTGAGGTTGCCCTTGGTGAAGTTATTCTTCAATACCTGAATCTTATTAGTCGCTCTAGGATTGCGCAGGGATTCTATTTTCATGTGGGGCCATGTAAGAGAGGAAATAACAGATGTTGTGTGAAGAGGTTGGTGTTATAATCCACACATGCAGTTCATCGCCTTCACCACTCAGATACCAAGTCCTGTGCTATCGCTGTGGCAGTGAGCAATTTTACCAGTGTTTGTGAAAGTCAAAATCTTCCAGTGCCAAAATAAAGCACCGAATTTTAATTGTTACACGATGAGGATGGGATTCGAACCCATGCATGCAGAGCACAATGGATTAGCAGTCCATCGCCTTAACCACTCGGCCACCTCATCCTGTTTTTTGGGAGTTGCAAATGACCTTAAAAGACTGTAGTTGCTGTATGTAAACCCTAGATTGAAATCAATGAAAGTTATGCAGAGCAATGGCAAGGACATGTGTCGATCCCATCGAGACATTTAACAAATGTTTTGTCAGGCCGAGTGGTCTCAAGTGCTTGATTAAGTGTTTTGAGCTGTCGGTTCAAATCCCACCATTGAGGTTGCCCTTGGTGAAGCTATTCTTCAATACCTGAATCGTATTAGTCGCACTAGGATTGCGACGGGATTCTATATTCATGTGGGGCCATGTAAGAGAGGAAATAACAAATGTTTTGTGAAGAGGTTGGTGTTATAATCCACACATGCAGTTCATCGCCTTCACCACTCAGATACCAAGTCCTGTGCTCTCGCTGTGGCAGTCAGCAATTTTACCAGTGTTTGTGAAAGTCAAAATCTTCCAGTGCCAAAATAAAGCACCGAATTTTAATTGTTACACGATGAGGATGGGATTCGAACCCATGCATGCAGAGCACAATGGATTAGCAGTCCATCGCCTTAACCACTCGGCCACCTCATCCTGTTATTTACATGTGGCAAATGACCTTAAAAAACTGTAGTTGCTATATGTAAACCCTAGATTGAAATCAATGAAAGATAGGCAGAGCAATGGCAGGGCCATGTGTCGATCCCAACGAGACATTTAACAAATGTTTTGTCAGGCCGAGTGGTCTCCAGTGCTTGATTAAGTGTGTTGAGGTGTCGGTTCAAATCCCACTATTGAGGTTGCCCTTGGTGAAGTTATTCTTCAATACCTGAATCTTATTAGTCGCTCTAGGATTGCGCAGGGATTCTATTTTCATGTGGGGCCATGTAAGAGAGGAAATAACAAATGTTGTGTGAAGAGGTTGGTGTTATAATCCACACATGCAGTTCATCGCCTTCACCACTCAGATACCAAGTCCTGTGCTCTCGCTGTGGCAGTCAGCAATTTTACCAGTGTTTGTGAAAGTCAAAATCTTCCAGTGCCAAAATAAAGCACCGAATTTTAATTGTTACACGATGAGATTCTAACCCATGCATGTAGAGCACAATGGATAAGCAGTCCATCGCCTTAACCACTCATCCACCTCATCCTGTTATTTAAATGTGGCAAATGACCTTAAAAAACTGTAGTTGCTGTAATGTAAACCCTAGATTGAAATCAATGAAAGTTAGGGAGAGCAATGGCAAGGCCATGTGTCGATCCCAACGAGACATTTAACAAATGTTTTGTCAGGCCGAGTGGTCTCCAGTGCTTGATTAAGTGTGTTGAGGTGTCGGTTCAAATCCCACTATTGAGGTTGCCCTTGGTGAAGTTATTCTTCAATACCTGAATCTTATTAGTCGCTCTAGGATTGCGCAGGGATTCTATTTTCATGTGGGGCCATGTAAGAGAGGAAATAACAAATGTTGTGTGAAGAGGTTGGTGTTATAATCCACACATGCAGTTCATCGCCTTCACCACTCAGATACCAAGTCCTGTGCTCTCGCTGTGGCAGTCAGCAATTTTACCAGTGTTTGTGAAAGTCAAAATCTTCCAGTGCCAAAATAAAGCACCGAATTTTAATTGTTACACGATGAGATTCTAACCCATGCATGTAGAGCACAATGGATAAGCAGTCCATCGCCTTAACCACTCATCCACCTCATCCTGTTATTTAAATGTGGCAAATGACCTTAAAAAACTGTAGTTGCTGTAATGTAAACCCTAGATTGAAATCAATGAAAGTTAGGGAGAGCAATGGCAAGGCCATGTGTCGATCCCAACGAGACATTTAACAAATGTTTTGTCAGGCCGAGTGGTCTCCAGTGCTTGATTAAGTGTGTTGAGGTGTCGGTTCAAATCCCACTATTGAGGTTGCCCTTGGTGAAGTTATTCTTCAATACCTGAATCTTATTAGTCGCTCTAGGATTGCGCAGGGATTCTATTTTCATGTGGGGCCATGTAAGAGAGGAAATAACAGATGTTGTGTGAAGAGGTTGGTGTTATAATCCACACATGCAGTTCATCGCCTTCACCACTCAGATACCAAGTCCTGTGCTATCGCTGTGGCAGTGAGCAATTTTACCAGTGTTTGTGAAAGTCAAAATCTTCCAGTGCCAAAATAAAGCACCGAATTTTAATTGTTACACGATGAGGATGGGATTCGAACCCATGCATGCAGAGCACAATGGATTAGCAGTCCATCGCCTTAACCACTCGGCCACCTCATCCTGTTATTTAAATGTGGCAAATGACCTTAAAAAACTGTAGTTGCTGTAATGTAAACCCTAGATTGAAATCAATGAAAGTTAGGCAGAGCAATGGCAAGGCCATGTGTCGATCCCAACGAGACATTTAACAAATGTTTTGTCAGGCCGAGTGGTCTCCAGTGCTTGATTAAGTGTGTTGAGGTGTCGGTTCAAATCCCACTATTGAGGTTGCCCTTGGTGAAGTTATTCTTCAATACCTGAATCGTATTAGACGCACTAGGATTGCGACGGGATTCTATATTCATGTGGGGCCATGTAAGAGAGGAAATAAAAAATGTTTTGTGAAGAGGTTGGTGTTATAATCCACACATGCAGTTCATCGCCTTCACCACTCAGATACCAAGTCCTGTGCTCTCGCTGTGGCAGTCAGCAATTTTACCAGTGTTTGTGAAAGTCAAAATCTTCCAGTGCCAAAATAAAGCACCGAATTTTAATTGTTACACGATGAGATTCTAACCCATGCATGTAGAGCACAATGGATAAGCAGTCCATCGCCTTAACAACTCATCCACCTCATCCTGTTATTTAAATGTGGCAAATGACCTTAAAAAACTGTAGTTGCTGTAATGTAAACCCTAGATTGAAATCAATGAAAGTTAGGCAGAGCAATGGCAAGGCCATGTGTCGATCCCAACGAGACATTTAACAAATGTTTTGTCAGGCCGAGTGGTCTCCAGTGCTTGATTAAGTGTGTTGAGGTGTCGGTTCAAATCCCACTATTGAGGTTGCCCTTGGTGAAGTTATTCTTCAATACCTGAATCTTATTAGTCGCTCTAGGATTGCGCAGGGATTCTATTTTCATGTGGGGCCATGTAAGAGAGGAAATAACAGATGTTGTGTGAAGAGGTTGGTGTTATAATCCACACATGCAGTTCATCGCCTTCACCACTCAGATACCAAGTCCTGTGCTATCGCTGTGGCAGTGAGCAATTTTACCAGTGTTTGTGAAAGTCAAAATCTTCCAGTGCCAAAATAAAGCACCGAATTTTAATTGTTACACGATGAGGATGGGATTCGAACCCATGCATGCAGAGCACAATGGATTAGCAGTCCATCGCCTTAACCACTCGGCCACCTCATCCTGTTATTTACATGTGGCAAATGACCTTAAAAAAACTGTAGTTGCTATATGTAAACCCTAGATTGAAATCAATGAAAGATAGGCAGAGCAATGGCAGGGCCATGTGTCGATCCCAACGAGACATTTAACAAATGTTTTGTCAGGCCGAGTGGTCTCAAGTGCTTGATTAAGTGTGTTGAGCTGTCGGTTCAAATCCAACCATTGAGGTTGCCCTTGGTGAAGCTATTCTTCAATACCTGAATCGTATTAGTCGCACTAGGATTGTGCAGGGACTCTACATTCATGTGGGGCCATGTAAGAGAGGAAATAACAAATGTTTTGTGAAGAGGTTGGTGTTATAATCCACACATGCAGTTCATCGCCTTCACCACTCAGATACCAAGTCCTGTGCTATCGCTGTGGCAGTCAGCAATTTTACCAGTGTTTGTGAAAGTCAAAATCTTCCAGTGCCAAAATAAAGCACCAAATTTTAATTGTTACACGATGAGGATGGGATTCGAACCCATGCATGCAGAGCACAATGGATTAGCAGTCCATCGCCTTAACCACTCGGCCACCTCATCCTGTTTTTTGGGAGTTGCAAATGACCTTAAAAGACTGTAGTTGCTGTATGTAAACCCTAGATTGAAATCAATGAAAGTTATGCAGAGCAATGGCAAGGACATGTGTCAATCCCATCGAGACATTTAACAAATGTTTTGTCAGGCCGAGTGGTCTCAAGTGCTTGATTAAGTGTTTTGAGCTGTCGGTTCAAATCCCACCATTGAGGTTGCCCTTGGTGAAGCTATTCTTCAATACCTGAATCGTATTAGACGCACTAGGATTGCGACGGGATTCTATATTCATGTGGGGCCATGTAAGAGAGGAAATAAAAAATGTTTTGTGAAGAGGTTGGTGTTATAATCCACACATGCAGTTCATCGCCTTCACCACTCAGATACCAAGTCCTGTGCTCTCGCTGTGGCAGTCAGCAATTTTACCAGTGTTTGTGAAAGTCAAAATCTTCCAGTGCCAAAATAAAGCACCGAATTTTAATTGTTACACGATGAGATTCTAACCCATGCATGTAGAGCACAATGGATAAGCAGTCCATCGCCTTAACCACTCATCCACCTCATCCTGTTATTTAAATGTGGCAAATGACCTTAAAAAACTGTAGTTGCTGTAATGTAAACCCTAGATTGAAATCAATGAAAGTTAGGCAGAGCAATGGCAAGGCCATGTGTCGATCCCAACGAGACATTTAACAAATGTTTTGTCAGGCCGAGTGGTCTCCAGTGCTTGATTAAGTGTGTTGAGGTGTCGGTTCAAATCCCACTATTGAGGTTGCCCTTGGTGAAGTTATTCTTCAATACCTGAATCTTATTAGTCGCTCTAGGATTGCACAGGGATTCTATTTTCATGTGGGGCCATGTAAGAGAGGAAATAACAGATGTTGTGTGAAGAGGTTGGTGTTATAATCCACACATGCAGTTCATCGCCTTCACCACTCAGATACCAAGTCCTGTGCTCTCACTGTGGCAGTCAGCAGTTTTACCAGTGTTTGTGAAAGTCAAAATCTTCCAGTGCCAAAACAAATCACAGAATTTTAATTGTTACACGATGGGGATGGGATTCGAACCCATGCATGCAGAGCACAATGGATTAGCAGTCCATCGCCTTAACCACTCGGCCACCCCATCCTGTATTTTAGAAGTGGAAAATGACCTTAAAAAACTGTAGTTGCTCTCTGTAAACCCTAGATTGAAATCAATGAAAGTTAGGCAGAGCAATGGCAAGGCCATGTGTCGATCCCATCGAGACATTTAACAAATGTTTTGTCAGGCCGAGTGGTCTCAAGTGCTTGATTAAGTGTGTTGAGGTGTCGGTTCAAATCCAACCATTGAGGTTGCCCTTGGTGAAGCTATTCTTCAATACCTGAATCGTATTAGTCGCACTAGGATTGTGCAGGGACTCTACATTCATGTGGGGCCATGTAAGAGAGGAAATAACAAATGTTTTTTGAAGAGGTTGGTGTTATAATCCACACATGCAGTTCATCGCCTTCACCACTCAGATACCAAGTCCTGTGCTCTCGCTGTGGCAGTCAGCAATTTTACCAGTGTTTGTGAAAGTCAAAATCTTCCAGTGCCAAAATAAAGCACCGAATTTTAATTGTTACACGATGAGATTCTAACCCATGCATGTAGAGCACAATGGATAAGCAGTCCATCGCCTTAACCACTCATCCACCTCATCCTGTTATTTAAATGTGGCAAATGACCTTAAAAAACTGTAGTTGCTGTAATGTAAACCCTAGATTGAAATCAATGAAAGTTAGGCAGAGCAATGGCAAGGCCATGTGTCGATCCCAACGAGACATTTAACAAATGTTTTGTCAGGCCGAGTGGTCTCAAGTGCTTGATTAAGTGTGTTGAGGTGTCGGTTCAAATCCAACCATTGAGGTTGCCCTTGGTGAAGCTATTCTTCAATACCTGAATCGTATTAGTCGCACTAGGATTGTGCAGGGACTCTACATTCATGTGGGGCCATGTAAGAGAGGAAATAACAAATGTTTTGTGAAGAGGTTGGTGTTATAATCCACACATGCAGTTCATCACCTTCACCACTCAGATACCAAGTCCTGTGCTATCGCTGTGGCAGTCAGCAATTTTACCAGTGTTTGTGAAAGTCAAAATCTTCCAGTGCCAAAATAAAGCACCGAATTTTAATTGTTACACGATGAGGATGGGATTCAAACCCATGCATGCAGAGCACAATGGATTAGCAGTCCATCGCCTTAACCACTCGGCCACCTCATCCTGTTTTTTAGAAGTTGCAAATGACCTTAAAATACTGTAGTTGCTGTATGTAAACCCTAGATTGAAATCAATGAAAGTTATGCAGAGCAATGGCAAGGCCATGTGTCTATCCCATCGAGACATTTAACAAATGTTTTGTCAGGCCGAGTGGTCTCCAGTGCTTGATTAAGTGTGTTGAGGTGTCGGTTCAAATCCCACTATTGAGGTTGCCCTTGGTGAAGTTATTCTTCAATACCTGAATCTTATTAGTCGCTCTAGGATTGCGCAGGGATTCTATTTTCATGTGGGGCCATGTAAGAGAGGAAATAACAAATGTTGTGTGAAGAGGTTGGTGTTATAATCCACACATGCAGTTCATCGCCTTCACCACTCAGATACCAAGTCCTGTGCTCTCGCTGTGGCAGTCAGCAATTTTACCAGTGTTTGTGAAAGTCAAAATCTTCCAGTGCCAAAATAAAGCACCGAATTTTAATTGTTACACGATGAGATTCTATCCCATGCATGTAGAGCACAATGGATAAGCAGTCCATCGCCTTAACCACTCATCCACCTCATCCTGTTATTTAAATGTGGCAAATGACCTTAAAAAACTGTAGTTGCTGTAATGTAAACCCTAGATTGAAATCAATGAAAGTTAGGCAGAGCAATGGCAAGGCCATGTGTCGATCCCAACGAGACATTTAACAAATGTTTTGTCAGGCCGAGTGGTCTCAAGTGCTTGATTAAGTGTGTTGAGGTGTCGGTTCAAATCCAACCATTGAGGTTGCCCTTGGTGAAGCTATTCTTCAATACCTGAATCGTATTAGTCGCACTAGGATTGTGCAGGGACTCTACATTCATGTGGGGCCATGTAAGAGAGGAAATAACAAATGTTTTGTGAAGAGGTTGGTGTTATAATCCACATATGCAGTTCATCGCCTTCACCACTCAGATACCAAGTCCTGTGCTATCGCTGTGGCAGTCAGCAATTTTACCAGTGTTTGTGAAAGTCAAAATCTTCCAGTGCCAAAACAAATCACAGAATTTTAATTGTTACACGATGGGGATGGGATTCGAACCCATGCATGCAGAGCACAATGGATTAGCAGTCCATCGCCTTAACCACTCGGCCACCTCATCCTGTTATTTACATGTGGCAAATGACCTTAAAAAACTGTAGTTGCTATATGTAAACCCTAGATTGAAATCAATGAAAGATAGGCAGAGCAATGGCAAGGACAAGTGTCGATCCCATCAAGACATTTAAAAAATGTTTTGTCAGGCCGAGTGGTCTCAAGTGCTTGATTAAGTGTTTTGAGCTGTCGGTTCAAATCCCACCATTGAGGTTGCCCTTGGTGAAGCTATTCTTCAATACCTGAATCGTATTAGTCGCACTAGGATTGTGCAGGGACTCTACATTCATGTGGGGCATGTAAGAGAGGAAATAACAAATGTTTTGTGAAGAGGTTGGTGTTATAATCCACACATGCAGTTCATCGCCTTCACCACTCAGATACCAAGTCCTGTGCTCTCGCTGTGGCAGTCAGCAATTTTACCAGTGTTTGTGAAAGTCAAAATCTTCCAGTGCCAAAATAAAGCACCGAATTTTAATTGTTACACGATGAGATTCTAACCCATGCATATAGAGCACAATGGATAAGCAGTCCATCGCCTTAACCACTCGGCCACCCCATCCTGTATTTTAGAAGTGGAAAATGACCTTAAAAAACTGTAGTTGCTCTCTGTAAACCCTAGATTGAAATCAATGAAAGTTAGGCAGAGCAATGGCAAGGCCATGTGTCGATCCCATCGAGACATTTAACAAATGTTTTGTCAGGCCGAGTGGTCTCAAGTGCTTGATTAAGTGTGTTGAGGTGTCGGTTCAAATCCAACCATTGAGGTTGCCCTTGGTGAAGCTATTCTTCAATACCTGAATCGTATTAGTCGCACTAGGATTGTGCAGGGACTCTACATTCATGTGGGGCCATGTAAGAGAGGAAATAACAAATGTTTTGTGAAGAGGTTGGTGTTATAATGCACACATGCAGTTCATCGCCTTCACCACTCAGATACCAAGTCCTGTGCTCTCACTGTGGCAGTCAGCAATTTTACCAGTGTTTGTGAAAGTCAAAATCTTCCAGTGCCAAAATAAAGCACCAAATTTTAATTGTTACACGATGAGGATGGGATTCGAACCCATGCATGCAGAGCACAATGGATTAGCAGTCCATCGCCTTAACCACTCGGCCACCTCATCCTGTTTATTGGGAGTTGCAAATGACCTTAAAAGACTGTAGTTGCTGTATGTAAACCCTAGATTGAAATCAATGAAAGTTATGCAGAGCAATGGCAAGGCCATGTGTCGATCCCATCGAGACATTTAACAAATGTTTTGTCAGGCCGAGTGGTCTCAAGTGCTTGATTAAGTGTTTTGAGCTGTCGGTTCAAATCCCACCATTGAGGTTGCCCTTGGTGAAGCTATTCTTCAATACCTGAATCGTATTAGACGCACTAGGATTGCGACGGGATTCTATATTCATGTGGGGCCATGTAAGAGAGGAAATAAAAAATGTTTTGTGAAGAGGTTGGTGTTATAATCCACACATGCAGTTCATCGCCTTCACCACTCAGATACCAAGTCCTGTGCTCTCGCTGTGGCAGTCAGCAATTTTACCAGTGTTTGTGAAAGTCAAAATCTTCCAGTGCCAAAATAAAGCACCGAATTTTAATTGTTACACGATGAGATTCTAACCCATGCATGTAGAGCACAATGGATAAGCAGTCCATCGCCTTAACCACTCATCCACCTCATCCTGTTATTTAAATGTGGCAAATGACCTTAAAAAACTGTAGTTGCTGTAATGTAAACCCTAGATTGAAATCAATGAAAGTTAGGCAGAGCAATGGCAAGGCCATGTGTCGATCCCAACGAGACATTTAACAAATGTTTTGTCAGGCCGAGTGGTCTCAAGTGCTTGATTAAGTGTGTTGAGGTGTCGGTTCAAATCCAACCATTGAGGTTGCCCTTGGTGAAGCTATTCTTCAATACCTGAATCGTATTAGTCGCACTAGGATTGTGCAGGGACTCTACATTCATGTGGGGCCATGTAAGAGAGGAAATAACAAATGTTTTGTGAAGAGGTTGGTGTTATAATCCACACATGCAGTTCATCACCTTCACCACTCAGATACCAAGTCCTGTGCTATCGCTGTGGCAGTCAGCAATTTTACCAGTGTTTGTGAAAGTCAAAATCTTCCAGTGCCAAAATAAAGCACCAAATTTTAATTGTTACACGATGAGGATGGGATTCAAACCCATGCATGCAGAGCACAATGGATTAGCAGTCCATCGCCTTAACCACTCGGCCACCTCATCCTGTTTTTTAGAAGTTGCAAATGACCTTAAAATACTGTAGTTGCTGTATGTAAACCCTAGATTGAAATCAATGAAAGTTATGCAGAGCAATGGCAAGGAACATGTGTCTATCCCATCGAGACATTTAACAAATGTTTTGTCAGGCCGAGTGGTCTCCAGTGCTTGATTAAGTGTGTTGAGGTGTCGGTTCAAATCCCACTATTGAGGTTGCCCTTGGTGAAGTTATTCTTCAATACCTGAATCTTATTAGTCGCTCTAGGATTGCGCAGGGATTCTATTTTCATGTGGGGCCATGTAAGAGAGGAAATAACAAATGTTGTGTGAAGAGGTTGGTGTTATAATCCACACATGCAGTTCATCGCCTTCACCACTCAGATACCAAGTCCTGTGCTCTCGCTGTGGCAGTCAGCAATTTTACCAGTGTTTGTGAAAGTCAAAATCTTCCAGTGCCAAAATAAAGCACCGAATTTTAATTGTTACACGATGAGATTCTATCCCATGCATGTAGAGCACAATGGATAAGCAGTCCATCGCCTTAACCACTCATCCACCTCATCCTGTTATTTAAATGTGGCAAATGACCTTAAAAAACTGTAGTTGCTGTAATGTAAACCCTAGATTGAAATCAATGAAAGTTAGGCAGAGCAATGGCAAGGCCATGTGTCGATCCCAACGAGACATTTAACAAATGTTTTGTCAGGCCGAGTGGTCTCAAGTGCTTGATTAAGTGTGTTGAGGTGTCGGTTCAAATCCAACCATTGAGGGTGCCCTTGGTGAAGCTATTCTTCAATACCTGAATCGTATTAGTCGCACTAGGATTGTGCAGGGACTCTACATTCATGTGGGGCCATGTAAGAGAGGAAATAACAAATGTTTTGTGAAGAGGTTGGTGTTATAATCCACATATGCAGTTCATCGCCTTCACCACTCAGATACCAAGTCCTGTGCTATCGCTGTGGCAGTCAGCAATTTTACCAGTGTTTGTGAAAGTCAAAATCTTCCAGTGCCAAAATAAAGCACCGAATTTTAATTGTTACACGATGAGGATGGGATTCGAACCCATGCATGCAGAGCACAATGGATTAGCAGTCCATCGCCTTAACCACTCGGCCACCTCATCCTGTTTTTTGGGAGTTGCAAATGACCTTAAAAGACTGTAGTTGCTGTATGTAAACCCTAGATTGAAATCAATGAAAGTTATGCAGAGCAATGGCAAGGACATGTGTCGATCCCATCGAGACATTTAACAAATGTTTTGTCAGGCCGAGTGGTCTCAAGTGCTTGATTAAGTGTTTTGAGCTGTCGGTTCAAATCCCACCATTGAGGTTGCCCTTGGTGAAGCTATTCTTCAATACCTGAATCGTATTAGTCGCACTAGGATTGCGACGGGATTCTATATTCATGTGGGGCCATGTAAGAGAGGAAATAACAAATGTTTTGTGAAGAGGTTGGTGTTATAATCCACACATGCAGTTCATCGCCTTCACCACTCAGATACCAAGTCCTGTGCTCTCGCTGTGGCAGTCAGCAATTTTACCAGTGTTTGTGAAAGTCAAAATCTTCCAGTGCCAAAATAAAGCACCGCATTTTAATTGTTACACGATGAGATTCTAACCCATGCATGTAGAGCACAATGGATAAGCAGTCCATCGCCTTAACCACTCATCCACCTCATCCTGTTATTTAAATGTGGCAAATGACCTTAAAAAACTGTAGTTGCTGTAATGTAAACCCTAGATTGAAATCAATGAAAGTTAGGCAGAGCAATGGCAAGGCCATGTGTCGATCCCAACGAGACATTTAACAAATGTTTTGTCAGGCCGAGTGGTCTCAAGTGCTTGATTAAGTGTGTTGAGGTGTCGGTTCAAATCCAACCATTGAGGTTGCCCTTGGTGAAGTTATTCTTCAATACCTGAATCTTATTAGTCGCTCTAGGATTGCGCAGAGATTCTATTTTCATGTGGGGCCATGTAAGAGAGGAAATAACAAATGTTGTGTGAAGAGGTTGGTGTTATAATCCACACATGCAGTTCATCGCCTTCACCACTCAGATACCAAGTCCTGTGCTCTCGCTGTGGCAGTCAGCAATTTTACCAGTGTTTGTGAAAGTCAAAATCTTCCAGTGCCAAAATAAAGCACTGAATTTTAATTGTTACACGATGAGATTCTAACCCATGCATGTAGAGCACAATGTATAAGCAGTCCATCGCCTTAACCACTCATCCACCTCATCCTGTTATTTAAATGTGGCAAATGACCTTAAAAAACTGTAGTTGCTGTAATGTAAACCCTAGATTGAAATCAATGAAAGTTAGGCAGAGCAATGGCAAGGCCATGTGTCGATCCCAACGAGACATTTAACAAATGTTTTGTCAGGCCGAGTGGTCTCAAGTGCTTGATTAAGTGTGTTGAGGTGTCGGTTCAAATCCAACCATTGAGGTTGCCCTTGGTGAAGCTATTCTTCAATACCTGAATCTTATTAGTCGCTCTAGGATTGTGCAGGGACTCTACATTCATGTGGGGCATGTAAGAGAGGAAATAACAAATGTTTTGTGAAGAGGTTGGTGTTATAATCCACACATGCAGTTCATCGCCTTCACCACTCAGATACCAAGTCCTGTGCTATCGCTGTGGCAGTCAGCAATTTTACCAGTGTTTGTGAAAGTCAAAATCTTCCAGTGCCAAAATAAAGCACCAAATTTTAATTGTTACACGATGAGGATGGGATTCGAACCCATGCATGCAGAGCACAATGGATTAGCAGTCCATCGCCTTAACCACTCGGCCACCTCATCCTGTTTTTTGGGAGTTGCAAATGACCTTAAAAGACTGTAGTTGCTGTATGTAAACCCTAGATTGAAATCAATGAAAGTTATGCAGAGCAATGGCAAGGACATGTGTCGATCCCATCGAGACATTTTACAAATGTTTTGTCAGGCCGAGTGGTCTCAAGTGCTTGATTAAGTGTTTTGAGCTGTCGGTTCAAATCCCACCATTGAGGTTGCCCTTGGTGAAGCTATTCTTCAATACCTGAATCGTATTAGACGCACTAGGATTGCGACGGGATTCTATATTCATGTGGGGCCATGTAAGAGAGGAAATAAAAAATGTTTTGTGAAGAGGTTGGTGTTATAATCCACACATGCAGTTCATCGCCTTCACCACTCAGATACCAAGTCCTGTGCTCTCGCTGTGGCAGTCAGCAATTTTACCAGTGTTTGTGAAAGTCAAAATCTTCCAGTGCCAAAATAAAGCACCGAATTTTAATTGTTACACGATGAGATTCTAACCCATGCATGTAGAGCACAATGGATAAGCAGTCCATCGCCTTAACCACTCATCCACCTCATCCTGTTATTTAAATGTGGCAAATGACCTTAAAAAACTGTAGTTGCTGTAATGTAAACCCTAGATTGAAATCAATGAAAGTTAGGCAGAGCAATGGCAAGGCCATGTGTCGATCCCAACGAGACATTTAACAAATGTTTTGTCAGGCCGAGTGGTCTCCAGTGCTTGATTAAGTGTGTTGAGGTGTCGGTTCAAATCCCACTATTGAGGTTGCCCTTGGTGAAGTTATTCTTCAATACCTGAATCTTATTAGTCGCTCTAGGATTGCACAGGGATTCTATTTTCATGTGGGGCCATGTAAGAGAGGAAATAACAGATGTTGTGTGAAGAGGTTGGTGTTATAATCCACACATGCAGTTCATCGCCTTCACCACTCAGATACCAAGTCCTGTGCTCTCACTGTGGCAGTCAGCAATTTTACCAGTGTTTGTGAAAGTCAAAATCTTCCAGTGCCAAAACAAATCACAGAATTTTAATTGTTACACGATGGGGATGGGATTCGAACCCATGCATGCAGAGCACAATGGATTAGCAGTCCATCGCCTTAACCACTCGGCCACCCCATCCTGTATTTTAGAAGTGGAAAATGACCTTAAAAAACTGTAGTTGCTCTCTGTAAACCCTAGATTGAAATCAATGAAAGTTAGGCAGAGCAATGGCAAGGCCATGTGTCGATCCCATCGAGACATTTAACAAATGTTTTGTCAGGCCGAGTGGTCTCAAGTGCTTGAGGTGTCGGTTCAAATCCAACCATTGAGGTTGCCCTTGGTGAAGCTATTCTTCAATACCTGAATCGTATTAGTCGCACTAGGATTGTGCAGGGACTCTACATTCATGTGGGGCCATGTAAGAGAGGAAATAACAAATGTTTTTTGAAGAGGTTGGTGTTATAATCCACACATGCAGTTCATCGCCTTCACCACTCAGATACCAAGTCCTGTGCTCTCGCTGTGGCAGTCAGCAATTTTACCAGTGTTTGTGAAAGTCAAAATCTTCCAGTGCCAAAATAAAGCACCGAATTTTAATTGTTACACGATGAGATTCTAACCCATGCATATAGAGCACAATGGATAAGCAGGCCATCGCCTTAACCACTCGGCCACCCCATCCTGTATTTTAGAAGTGGAAAATGACCTTAAAAAACTGTAGTTGCTCTCTGTAAACCCTAGATTGAAATCAATGAAAGTTAGGCAGAGCAATGGCAAGGCCATGTGTCGATCCCATCGAGACATTTAACAAATGTTTTGTCAGGCCCAGTGGTCTCAAGTGCTTGATTAAGTGTGTTGAGGTGTCGGTTCAAATCCAACCATTGAGGTTGCCCTTGGTGAAGCTATTCTTCAATACCTGAATCGTATTAGTCGCACTAGGATTGTGCAGGGACTCTACATTCATGTGGGGCCATGTAAGAGAGGAAATAACAAATGTTTTGTGAAGAGGTTGGTGTTATAATCCACACATGCAGTTCATCGCCTTCACCACTCAGATACCAAGTCCTGTGCTCTCGCTGTGGCAGTCAGCAATTTTACCAGTGTTTGTGAAAGTCAAAATCTTCCAGTGCCAAAATAAAGCACCGAATTTTAATTGTTACACGATGAGGATGGGATTCGAACCCATGCATGCAGAGCACAATGGATTAGCAGTCCATCGCCTTAACCACTCGGCCACCTCATCCTGTTTTTTGGGAGTTGCAAATGACCTTAAAAGACTGTAGTTGCTGTATGTAAACCCTAGATTGAAATCAATGAAAGTTATGCAGAGCAATGGCAAGGACATGTGTCGATCCCATCGAGACATTTAACAAATGTTTTGTCAGGCCGAGTGGTCTCAAGTGCTTGATTAAGTGTTTTGAGCTGTCGGTTCAAATCCCACCATTGAGGTTGCCCTTGGTGAAGCTATTCTTCAATACCTGAATCGTATTAGACGCACTAGGATTGCGACGGGATTCTATATTCATGTGGGGCCATGTAAGAGAGGAAATAAAAAATGTTTGTGAAGAGGTTGGTGTTATAATCCACACATGCAGTTCATCGCCTTCACCACTCAGATACCAAGTCATGTGCTCTCGCTGTGGCAGTCAGCAATTTTACCAGTGTTTGTGAAAGTCAAAATCTTCCAGTGCCAAAATAAAGCACCGAATTTTAATTGTTACACGATGAGATTCTAACCCATGCATGTAGAGCACAATGGATAAGCAGTCCATCGCCTTAACCACTCATCCACCTCATCCTGTTATTTAAATGTGGCAAATGACCTTAAAAAACTGTAGTTGCTGTAATGTAAACCCTAGATTGAAATCAATGAAAGTTAGGCAGAGCAATGGCAAGGCCATGTGTCGATCCCAACGAGACATTTAACAAATGTTTTGTCAGGCCGAGTGGTCTCCAGTGCTTGATTAAGTGTGTTGAGGTGTCGGTTCAAATCCCACTATTGAGGTTGCCCTTGGTGAAGTTATTCTTCAATACCTGAATCTTATTAGTCGCTCTAGGATTGCACAGGGATTCTATTTTCATGTGGGGCCATGTAAGAGAGGAAATAACAGATTTTGTGTGAAGAGGTTGGTGTTATAATCCACACATGCAGTTCATCGCCTTCACCACTCAGATACCAAGTCCTGTGCTCTCACTGTGGCAGTCAGCAATTTTACCAGTGTTTGTGAAAGTCAAAATCTTCCAGTGCCAAAATAAAGCACAGAATTTTAATTGTTACACGATGAGATTCTAACCCATGCATGTAGAGCACAATGGATAAGCAGTCCATCGCCTTAACCACTTATCCACCTCATCCTGTTATTTACATGTGGCAAATGACCTTAAAAACCTGTAGTTGCTATATGTAAACCCTAGATTGAAATCAATGAAAGTTAGGCAGAGCAATGGCAGGGCCATGTGTCGATCCCAACGAGACATTTAACAAATGTTTTGTCAGGCCGAGTGGTCTCAAGTGCTTGATTAAGTGTGTTGAGGTGTCGGTTCAAATCCAACCATTGAGGTTGCCCTTGGTGAAGCTATTCTTCAATACCTGAATCTTATTAGTCGCACTAGAATTGCGCAGGGATTCTATATTCATGTGGGGCCATGTAAGAGATGAAATAACAAATGTTTTGTGAAGAGGTTGGCATTATAATCCACACATGCAGTTCATCGCCTTCACCACTCAGATACCAAGTCCTGTGCTCTCGCTGTGGCAGTCAGCAATTTTACCAGTGTTTGTGAAAGTCAAAATCTTCCAGTGCCAAAATAAAGCACATCATTTTAATTGTTACACGATGAGGATGGGATTCGAACCCATGCATGCAGAGCACAATGGATTAGCAGTCCATCGCCTTAACCACTCGGCCACCCCATCCTGTATTTTAGAAGTGGAAAATGACCTTAAAAAACTGTAGTTGCTGTATGTAAACCCTAGATTGAAATCAATGAAAGTTATGCAGAGCAATGGCAAGGCCATGTGTCGATCCCATCGAGACATTTAACAAATGTTTTGTCAGGCCGAGTGGTCTCAAGTGCTTGATTAAGTGTTTTGAGCTGTCGGTTCAAATCCCACCATTGAGGTTGCCCTTGGTGAAGCTATTCTTCAATACCTGAATCTTATTAGTCGCACTAGAATTGCGCAGGGATTCTATATTCATGTGGGGCCATGTAAGAGATGAAATAACAAATGTTTTGTGAAGAGGTTGGCGTTATAATCCACACATGCAGTTCATCGCCTTCACCACTCAGATACCAAGTCCTGTGCTCTCGCTGTGGCAGTCAGCAATTTTACCAGTGTTTGTGAAAGTCAAAATCTTCCAGTGCCAAAATAAAGCAGATCATTTTAATTGTTACACGATGAGGATGGGATTCGAACCCATGCATGCAGAGCACAATGGATTAGCAGTCCATCGCCTTAACCACTCGGCCACCTCATCCTGTTTTTTGGAAGTTGCAAATGACCTTAAAAGACTGTAGTTGCTGTATGTAAACCCTAGATTGAAATCAATGAAAGTTATGCAGAGCAATGGCAAGGTCATGTGTCGATCCCATCGAGACATTTAACAAATGTTTTGTCAGGCCGAGTGGACTCCAGTGCTTGATTAAGTGTGTTGAGGTGTCGGTTCAAATCCCACTATTGAGGTTGCCCTTGGTGAAGTTATTCTTCAATACCTGAATCTTATTAGTCGCTCTAGGATTGCGCAGGGATTCTATTTTCATGTGGGGCCATGTAAGAGAGGAAATAACAACTGTTGTGTGAAGAGGTTGGTGTTATAATCCACACATGCAGTTCATCGCCTTCACCACTCAGATACCAAGTCCTGTGCTCTCGCTGTGGCAGTCAGCAATTTTACCAGTGTTTGTGAAAGTCAAAATCTTCCAGTGCCAAAACAAATCACCGAATTTTAATTGTTACACGATGGGGATGGGATTCAAACCCATGCATGTAGAGCACAATGGATTAGTAGTCCATCGCCTTAACCACTCGGCCACCCCATCCTGTATTTTAGAAGTGGAAAATGACCTTAAAAAACTGTAGTTGCTCTCTGTAAACCCTAGATTGAAATCAATGAAAGTTAGGCAGAGCAATGGCAAGGCCATGTGTCGATCCCATCGAGACATTTAACAAATGTTTTGTCAGGCCGAGTGGTCTCAAGTGCTTGATTAAGTGTGTTGAGGTGTCAGTTCAAATCCAACCATTGAGGTTGCCCTTGGTGAAGCTATTCTTCAATACCTGAATCATATTAGTCGCACTAGGATTGTGCAGGGACTCTACATTCATGTGGGGCCATGTAAGAGAGGAAATAACAAATGTTTTTTGAAGAGGTTGGTGTTATAATCCACACATGCAGTTCATCGCCTTCACCACTCAGATACCAAGTCCTGTGCTCTCGCTGTGGCAGTCAGCAATTTTACCAGTGTTTGTGAAAGTCAAAATCTTCCAGTGCCAAAATAAAGCACCGAATTTTAATTGTTACACGATGAGATTCTAACCCATGCATGTAGAGCACAATGGATAAGCAGTCCATCGCCTTAACCACTCGCCCACCCCATCCTGTATTTTAGAAGTGGAAAATGACCTTAAAAAACTGTAGTTGCTCTCTGTAAACCCTAGATTGAAATCAATGAAAGTTAGGCAGAGCAATGGCAAGGCCATGTGTCGATCCCATCGAGACATTTAACAAATGTTTTGTCAGGCCGAGTGGTCTCAAGTGCTTGATTAAGTGTGTTGAGGTGTCGGTTCAAATCCAACCATTGAGGTTGCCCTTGGTGAAGCTATTCTTCAATACCTGAATCGTATTAGTCGCACTAGGATTGTGCAGGGACTCTACATTCATGTGGGGCCATGTAAGAGAGGAAATAACAAATGTTTTGTGAAGAGGTTGGTGTTATAATGCACACATGCAGTTCATCGCCTTCACCACTCAGATACCAAGTCCTGTGCTCTCGCTGTGGCAGTCAGCAATTTTACCAGTGTTTGTGAAAGTCAAAATCTTCCAGTGCCAAAATAAAGCAGATCATTTTAATTGTTACACGATGAGGATGGGATTCGAACCCATGCATGCAGAGCACAATGGATTAGCAGTCCATCGCCTTAACCACTCGGCCACCTCATCCTGTTTTTTGGAAGTTGCAAATGACCTTAAAAGACCGTAGTTGCTGTATGTAAACCCTAGATTGAAATCAATGAAAGTTATGCAGAGCAATGGCAAGGTCATGTGTCGATCCCATCGAGACATTTAACAAATGTTTTGTCAGGCCGAGTGGACTCCAGTGCTTGATTAAGTGTGTTGAGGTGTCGGTTCAAATCCAACCATTGAGGTTGCCCTTGGTGAAGCTATTCTTCAATACCTGAATCGTATTAGTCGCACTAGGATTGTGCAGGGACTCTACATTCATGTGGGGCCATGTAAGAGAGGAAATAACAAATGTTTTTTGAAGAGGTTGGTGTTATAATCCACACATGCAGTTCATCGCCTTCACCACTCAGATACCAAGTCCTGTGCTCTCGCTGTGGCAGTCAGCAATTTTACCAGTGTTTGTGAAAGTCAAAATCTTCCAGTGCCAAAATAAAGCAGATCATTTTAATTGTTACACGATGAGGATGGGATTCGAACCCACGCATGCAGAGCACAATGGATTAGCAGTCCATCGCCTTAACCACTCGGCCACCTCATCCTGTTAATTGGAATTTGCAAATGACCTTAAAAGACCGTAGTTGCTGTATGTAAACCCTAGATTGAAATCAATGAAAGTTATGCAGAGCAATGGCAAGGTCATGTGTCGATCCCATCGAGACATTTAACAAATGTTTTGTCAGGCCGAGTGGACTCCAGTGCTTGATTAAGTGTGTTGAGGTGTCGGTTCAAATCCCACTATTGAGGTTGCCCTTGGTGAAGTTATTCTTCAATACCTGAATCTTATTAGTCGCTCTAGGATTGCGCAGGGATTCTATTTTCATGTGGGGCCATGTAAGAGAGGAAATAACAAATGTTGTGTGAAGAGGTTGGTGTTATAATCCACACATGCAGTTCATCGCCTTCACCACTCAGATACCAAGTCCTGTGCTCTCGCTGTGGCAGTCAGCAATTTTACCAGTGTTTGTGAAAGTCAAAATCTTCCAGTGCCAAAATAAAGCACCGAATTTTAATTGTTACACGATGAGATTCTAACCCATGCATGTAGAGCACAATGGATAAGCAGTCCATCGCCTTAACCACTCGGCCACCCCATCCTGTATTTTAGAAGTGGAAAATGACCTTAAAAAACTGTAGTTGCTCTCTGTAAACCCTAGATTGAAATCAATGAAAGTTAGGCAGAGCAATGGCAAGGCCATGTGTCGATCCCATCGAGACATTTAACAAATGTTTTGTCAGGCCGAGTGGTCTCAAGTGCTTGATTAAGTGTGTTGAGGTGTCGGTTCAAATCCAACCATTGAGGTTGCCCTTGGTGAAGCTATTCTTCAATACCTGAATCGTATTAGTCACACTAGGATTGTGCAGGGACTCTACATTCATGTGGGGCCATGTAAGAGAGGAAATAACAAATGTTTTGTGAAGAGGTTGGTGTTATAATGCACACATGCAGTTCATCGCCTTCACCACTCAGATACCAAGTCCTGTGCTCTCAATGTGGCAGTCAGCAATTTTACCAGTGTTTGTGAAAGTCAAAATCTTCCAGTGCCAAAACAAATCACCGAATTTTAATTGTTACACGATGGGGATGGGATTCTAACCCATGCATGCAGAGCACAATGGATTAGCAGTCCATCGCCTTAACCACTCGGCCACCTCATCCTGTATTTTAGAAGTGGAAAATGACCTTAAAAAACTGTAGTTGCTCTCTGTAAAACCTAGATTGATATCAATGAAAGTTAGGCAGAGCAATGGCAAGGCCATGTGTCGATCCCATCGAGACATTTAACAAATGTTTTGTCAGGCCGAGTGGTCTCAAGTGCTTGATTAAGTGTGTTGAGGTGTCAGTTCAAATCCAACCATTGAGGTTGCCCTTGGTGAAGCTATTCTTCAATACCTGAATCGTATTAGTCGCACTAGGATTGTGCAGGGACTCTACATTCATGTGGGGCCATGTAAGAGATGAAATAACAAATGTTTTTTGAAGAGGTTGGTGTTATAATCCACACATGCAGTTCATCGCCTTCACCACTCAGATACCAAGTCCTGTGCTCTCGCTGTGGCAGTCAGCAATTTTACCAGTGTTTGTGAAAGTCAAAATCTTCCAGTGCCAAAATAAAGCACCGAATTTTAATTGTTACACGATGAGATTCTAACCCATGCATGTAGAGCACAATGGATAAGCAGTCCATCGCCTTAACCACTCGGCCACCCCATCCTGTATTTTAGAAGTGGAAAATGACCTTAAAAAACTGTAGTTGCTCTCTGTAAACCCTAGATTGAAATCAATGAAAGTTAGGCAGAGCAATGGCAAGGCCATGTGTCGATCCCATCGAGACATTTAACAAATGTTTTGTCAGGCCGAGTGGTCTCAAGTGCTTGATTAAGTGTGTTGAGGTGTCGGTTCAAATCCAACCATTGAGGTTGCCCTTGGTGAAGCTATTCTTCAATACCTGAATCGTATTAGTCGCACTAGGATTGTGCAGGGACTCTACATTCATGTGGGGCCATGTAAGAGAGGAAATAACAAATGTTTTGTGAAGAGGTTGGTGTTATAATGCACACATGCAGTTCATCGCCTTCACCACTCAGATACCAAGTCCTGTGCTCTCACTGTGGCAGTCAGCAATTTTACCAGTGTTTGTGAAAGTCAAAATCTTCCAGTGCCAAAATTAAGCAGATCATTATAATTGTTACACGATGAGGATGGGATTCGAACCCATGCATGCAGAGCACAATGGATTAGCAGTCCATCACCTTAACCACTCGGCCACCTCATCCTGTTTTTTGGAAGTTGCAAATGACCTTAAAAGACCGTAGTTGCTGTGTGTAAACCCTAGATTGAAATCAATGAAAGTTATGCAGAGCAATGGCAAGGTCATGTGTCGATCCCATCGAGACATTTAACAAATGTTTTGTCAGGCCGAGTGGACTCCAGTGCTTGATTAAGTGTGTTGAGGTGTCGGTTCAAATCCAACCATTGAGGTTGCCCTTGGTGAAGCTATTCTTCCATACCTGAATCGTATTAGTCGCACTAGGATTGTGCAGGGACTCTACATTCATGTGGGGCCATGTAAGAGAGGAAATAACAAATGTTTTTTGAAGAGGTTGGTGTTATAATCCACACATGCAGTTCATCGCCTTCACCACTCAGATACCAAGTCCTGTGCTCTCGCTGTGGCAGTCAGCAATTTTACCAGTGTTTGTGAAAGTCAAAATCTTCCAGTGCCAAAATAAAGCAGATCATTTTAATTGTTACACGATGAGGATGGGATTCGAACCCACGCATGCAGAGCACAATGGATTAGCAGTCCATCGCCTTAACCACTCGGCCACCTCATCCTGTTAATTGGAATTTGCAAATGACCTTAAAAGACCGTAGTTGCTGTATGTAAACCCTAGATTGAAATCAATGAAAGTTATGCAGAGCAATGGCAAGGTCATGTGTCGATCCCATCGAGACATTTAACAAATGTTTTGTCAGGCCGAGTGGACTCCAGTGCTTGATTAAGTGTGTTGAGGTGTCGGTTCAAATCCCACTATTGAGGTTGCCCTTGGTGAAGTTATTCTTCAATACCTGAATCTTATTAGTCGCTCTAGGATTGCGCAGGGATTCTATTTTCATGTGGGGCCATGTAAGAGAGGAAATAACAAATGTTGTGTGAAGAGGTTGGTGTTATAATCCACACATGCAGTTCATCGCCTTCACCACTCAGATACCAAGTCCTGTGCTCTCGCTGTGGCAGTCAGCAATTTTACCAGTGTTTGTGAAAGTCAAAATCTTCCAGTGCCAAAATAAAGCACCGAATTTTAATTGTTACACGATGAGATTCTAACCCATGCATGTAGAGCACAATGGATAAGCAGTCCATCGCCTTAACCACTCGGCCACCCCATCCTGTATTTTAGAAGTGGAAAATGACCTTAAAAAACTGTAGTTGCTCTCTGTAAACCCTAGATTGAAATCAATGAAAGTTAGGCAGAGCAATGGCAAGGCCATGTGTCGATCCCATCGAGACATTTAACAAATGTTTTGTCAGGCCGAGTGGTCTCAAGTGCTTGATTAAGTGTGTTGAGGTGTCGGTTCAAATCCAACCATTGAGGTTGCCCTTGGTGAAGCTATTCTTCAATACCTGAATCGTATTAGTCACACTAGGATTGTGCAGGGACTCTACATTCATGTGGGGCCATGTAAGAGAGGAAATAACAAATGTTTTGTGAAGAGGTTGGTGTTATAATGCACACATGCAGTTCATCGCCTTCACCACTCAGATACCAAGTCCTGTGCTCTCAATGTGGCAGTCAGCAATTTTACCAGTGTTTGTGAAAGTCAAAATCTTCCAGTGCCAAAACAAATCACCGAATTTTAATTGTTACACGATGGGGATGGGATTCTAACCCATGCATGCAGAGCACAATGGATTAGCAGTCCATCGCCTTAACCACTCGGCCACCTCATCCTGTATTTTAGAAGTGGAAAATGACCTTAAAAAACTGTAGTTGCTCTCTGTAAAACCTAGATTGATATCAATGAAAGTTAGGCAGAGCAATGGCAAGGCCATGTGTCGATCCCATCGAGACATTTAACAAATGTTTTGTCAGGCCGAGTGGTCTCAAGTGCTTGATTAAGTGTGTTGAGGTGTCAGTTCAAATCCAACCATTGAGGTTGCCCTTGGTGAAGCTATTCTTCAATACCTGAATCGTATTAGTCGCACTAGGATTGTGCAGGGACTCTACATTCATGTGGGGCCATGTAAGAGATGAAATAACAAATGTTTTTTGAAGAGGTTGGTGTTATAATCCACACATGCAGTTCATCGCCTTCACCACTCAGATACCAAGTCCTGTGCTCTCGCTGTGGCAGTCAGCAATTTTACCAGTGTTTGTGAAAGTCAAAATCTTCCAGTGCCAAAATAAAGCACCGAATTTTAATTGTTACACGATGAGATTCTAACCCATGCATGTAGAGCACAATGGATAAGCAGTCCATCGCCTTAACCACTCGGCCACCCCATCCTGTATTTTAGAAGTGGAAAATGACCTTAAAAAACTGTAGTTGCTCTCTGTAAACCCTAGATTGAAATCAATGAAAGTTAGGCAGAGCAATGGCAAGGCCATGTGTCGATCCCATCGAGACATTTAACAAATGTTTTGTCAGGCCGAGTGGTCTCAAGTGCTTGATTAAGTGTGTTGAGGTGTCGGTTCAAATCCAACCATTGAGGTTGCCCTTGGTGAAGCTATTCTTCAATACCTGAATCGTATTAGTCGCACTAGGATTGTGCAGGGACTCTACATTCATGTGGGGCCATGTAAGAGAGGAAATAACAAATGTTTTGTGAAGAGGTTGGTGTTATAATGCACACATGCAGTTCATCGCCTTCACCACTCAGATACCAAGTCCTGTGCTCTCACTGTGGCAGTCAGCAATTTTACCAGTGTTTGTGAAAGTCAAAATCTTCCAGTGCCAAAATTAAGCAGATCATTATAATTGTTACACGATGAGGATGGGATTCGAACCCATGCATGCAGAGCACAATGGATTAGCAGTCCATCACCTTAACCACTCGGCCACCTCATCCTGTTTTTTGGAAGTTGCAAATGACCTTAAAAGACCGTAGTTGCTGTGTGTAAACCCTAGATTGAAATCAATGAAAGTTATGCAGAGCAATGGCAAGGTCATGTGTCGATCCCATCGAGACATTTAACAAATGTTTTGTCAGGCCGAGTGGACTCCAGTGCTTGATTAAGTGTGTTGAGGTGTCGGTTCAAATCCAACCATTGAGGTTGCCCTTGGTGAAGCTATTCTTCAATACCTGAATCGTATTAGTCGCACTAGGATTGTGCAGGGACTCTACATTCATGTGGGGCCATGTAAGAGAGGAAATAACAAATGTTTTTTGAAGAGGTTGGTGTTATAATCCACACATGCAGTTCATCGCCTTCACCACTCAGATACCAAGTCCTGTGCCCTCGCTGTGGCAGTCAGCAATTTTACCAGTGTTTGTGAAAGTCAAAATCTTCCAGTGCCAAAATAAAGCACCGAATTTTAATTGTTACACGATGAGATTCTAACCCATGCATGTAGAGCACAATGGATAAGCAGTCCATCGCCTTAACCACTCGGCCACCCCATCCTGTATTTTAGAAGTGGAAAATGACCTTAAAAAACTGTAGTTGCTCTCTGTAAACCCTAGATTGAAATCAATGAAAGTTAGGCAGAGCAATGGCAAGGCCATGTGTCGATCCCATCGAGACATTTAACAAATGTTTTGTCAGGCCGAGTGGTCTCAAGTGCTTGATTAAGTGTGTTGAGGTGTCGGTTCAAATCCAACCATTGAGGTTGCCCTTGGTGAAGCTATTCTTCAATACCTGAATCGTATTAGTCGCACTAGGATTGTGCAGGGACTCTACATTCATGTGGGGCCATGTAAGAGAGGAAATAACAAATGTTTTTTGAAGAGGTTGGTGTTATAATCCACACATGCAGTTCATCGCCTTCACCACTCAGATACCAAGTCCTGTGCTCTCGCTGTGGCAGTCAGCAATTTTACCAGTGTTTGTGAAAGTCAAAATCTTCCAGTGCCAAAATAAAGCAGATCATTTTAATTGTTACACGATGAGGATGGGATTCGAACCCACGCATGCAGAGCACAATGGATTAGCAGTCCATCGCCTTAACCACTCGGCCACCTCATCCTGTTAATTGGAATTTGCAAATGACCTTAAAAGACCGTAGTTGCTGTATGTAAACCCTAGATTGAAATCAATGAAAGTTATGCAGAGCAATGGCAAGGTCATGTGTCGATCCCATCGAGACATTTAACAAATGTTTTGTCAGGCCGAGTGGACTCCAGTGCTTGATTAAGTGTGTTGAGGTGTCGGTTCAAATCCCACTATTGAGGTTGCCCTTGGTGAAGTTATTCTTCAATACCTGAATCTTATTAGTCGCTCGAGGATTGCGCAGGGATTCTATTTTCATGTGGGGCCATGTAAGAGAGGAAATAACAAATGTTGTGTGAAGAGGTTGGTGTTATAATCCACACATGCAGTTCATCGCCTTCACCACTCAGATACCAAGTCCTGTGCTCTCGCTGTGGCAGTCAGCAATTTTACCAGTGTTTGTGAAAGTCAAAATCTTCCAGTGCCAAAATAAAGCACCGAATTTTAATTGTTACACGATGAGATTCTAACCCATGCATGTAGAGCACAATGGATAAGCAGTCCATCGCCTTAACCACTCGGCCACCCCATCCTGTATTTTAGAAGTGGAAAATGACCTTAAAAAACTGTAGTTGCTCTCTGTAAACCCTAGATTGAAATCAATGAAAGTTAGGCAGAGCAATGGCAAGGCCATGTGTCGATCCCATCGAGACATTTAACAAATGTTTTGTCAGGCCGAGTGGTCTCAAGTGCTTGATTAAGTGTGTTGAGGTGTCGGTTCAAATCCAACCATTGAGGTTGCCCTTGGTGAAGCTATTCTTCAATACCTGAATCGTATTAGTCACACTAGGATTGTGCAGGGACTCTACATTCATGTGGGGCCATGTAAGAGAGGAAATAACAAATGTTTTGTGAAGAGGTTGGTGTTATAATGCACACATGCAGTTCATCGCCTTCACCACTCAGATACCAAGTCCTGTGCTCTCACTGTGGCAGTCAGCAATTTTACCAGTGTTTGTGAAAGTCAAAATCTTCCAGTGCCAAAATAAAGCAGATCATTTTAATTGTTACACGATGAGGATGGGATTTGAACCCATGCATGCAGAGCACAATGGATTAGCAGTCCATCGCCTTAACCACTCGGCCACCTCATCCTGTTTTTTGGAAGTTGCAAATGACCTTAAAAGACCGTAGTTGCTGTATGTAAACCCTAGATTGAAATCAATGAAAGTTATGCAGAGCAATGGCAAGGTCATGTGTCGATCCCATCGAGACATTTAACAAATGTTTTGTCAGGCCGAGTGGACTCCAGTGCTTGATTAAGTGTGTTGAGGTGTCGGTTCAAATCCCACTATTGAGGTTGCCCTTGGTGAAGTTATTCTTCAATACCTGAATATTATTAGTCGCTCTAGGATTGCGCAGGGATTCTATTTTCATGTGGGGCCATGTAAGAGAGGAAATAACAAATGTTGTGTGAAGAGGTTGGTGTTATAATCCACACATGCAGTTCATCGCCTTCACCACTCAGATACCAAGTCCTGTGCTCTCGCTGTGGCAGTCAGCAATTTTACCAGTGTTTGTGAAAGTCAAAATCTTCCAGTGCCAAAATAAAGCACCGAATTTTAATTGTTACACGATGAGATTCTAACCCATGCATGTAGAGCACAATGGATAAGCAGTCCATCGCCTTAACCACTCGGCCACCCCATCCTGTATTTTAGAAGTGGAAAATTACCTTAAAAAACTGTAGTTGCTCTCTGTAAACCCTAGATTGAAATCAATGAAAGTTAGGCAGAGCAATGGCAAGGCCATGTGTCGATCCCATCGAGACATTTAACAAATGTTTTGTCAGGCCGAGTGGTCTCAAGTGCTTGATTAAGTGTGTTGAGGTGTCGGTTCAAATCCAACCATTGAGGTTGCCCTTGGTGAAGCTATTCTTCAATACCTGAATCGTATTAGTCGCACTAGGATTGTGCAGGGACTCTACATTCATGTGGGGCCATGTAAGAGAGGAAATAACAAATGTTTTGTGAAGAGGTTGGTGTTATAATGCACACATGCAGTTCATCGCCTTCACCACTCAGATACCAAGTCCTGTGCTCTCACTGTGGCAGTCAGCAATTTTACCAGTGTTTGTGAAAGTCAAAATCTTCCAGTGCCAAAATAAAGCACAGAATTTTAATTGTTACACGATGAGATTCTAACCCATGCATGTAGAGCACAATGGATAAGCAGTCCATCGCCTTAACCACTTATCCACCTCATCCTGTTATTTACATGTGGCAAATGACCTTAAAAACCTGTAGTTGCTATATGTAAACCCTAGATTGAAATCAATGAAAGTTAGGCAGAGCAATGGCAGGGCCATGTGTCGATCCCTACGAGACATTTAACAAATGTTTTGTCAGGCCGAGTGGTCTCAAGTGCTTGATTAAGTGTTTTGAGCTGTCGGTTCAAATCCAACCATTGAGGTTGCCCTTGGTGAAGCTATTCTTCAATACCTGAATCGTATCAGTCGCACTAGGATTGTGCAGGGACTCTATATTCATGTGGGGCCATGTAAGAGAGGAAATAACAAATGTTTTGTGAGATGGTTGGTGTTATAATCCACACATGCAGTTCATCGCCTTCACCACTCAGATACCAAGTCCTGTGCTCTCGCTGTGGCAGTCAGCAATTTTACCAGTGTTTGTGAAAGTCAAAATCTTCCAGTGCCAAAATAAAGCACCGAATTTTAATTGTTACACGATGAGATTCTAACCCATGCATGTAGAGCACAATGGATAAGCAGTCCATCGCCTTAACCACTTATCCACCTCATCCTGTTATTTACATGTGGCAAATGACCTTAAAAACCTGTAGTTGCTATATGTAAACCCTAGATTGAAATCAATGAAAGTTAGGCAGAGCAATGGCAGGGCCATGTGTCGATCCCAACGAGACATTTAACAAATGTTTTGTCAGGCCGAGTGGTCTCAAGTGCTTGATTAAGTGTTTTGAGCTGTCGGTTCAAATCCAACCATTGAGGTTGCCCTTGGTGAAGCTATTCTTCAATACCTGAATCGTATCAGTCGCACTAGGATTGTGCAGGGACTCTATATTCATGTGGGGCCATGTAAGAGAGGAAATAACAAATGTTTTGTGTGAGATGGTTGGTGTTATAATCCACACATGCAGTTCATCGCCTTCACCACTCAGATACCAAGTCCTGTGCTCTCGCTGTGGCAGTCAGCAATTTTACCAGTGTTTGTGAAAGTCAAAATCTTCCAGTGCCAAAATAAAGCACCGAATTTTAATTGTTACACGATGAGGAAGGGATTCAAACCCATGCATGCAGAGCACAATGGATTAGCAGTCCATCGCCTTAACCACTCGGCCACCTCATCCTGTGTTTTGGAATTTGCAAATGACCTTAAAAGACTGTAGTTGCTGTATGTAAACGCTAGATTGAAATCAATGAAAGTTAGGCAGAGCAATGGCAAGGCCATGTGTCGATCCCATCGAGACATTTAACAAATGATTTGTCAGGCCGAGTGGTCTCAAGTGCTTGATTAAGTGTGTTGAGGTGTCGGTTCAAATCCAACCATTGAGGTTGCCCTTGGTGAAGCTATTCTTCAATACCTGAATCGTATTAGTCACACTAGGATTGTGCAGGGACTCTACATTCATGTGGGGCCATGTAAGAGAGGAAATAACAAATGTTTTGTGAAGAGGTTGGTGTTATAATGCACACATGCAGTTCATCGCCTTCACCACTCAGATACCAAGTCCTGTGCTCTCACTGTGGCAGTCAGCAATTTTACCAGTGTTTGTGAAAGTCAAAATCTTCCAGTGCCAAAATAAAGCAGATCATTTTAATTGTTACACGATGAGGATGGGATTCGAACCCATGCATGCAGAGCACAATGGATTAGCAGTCCATCGCCTTAACCACTCGGCCACCTCATCCTGTTTTTTGGAAGTTGCAAATGACCTTAAAAGACCGTAGTTGCTGTATGTAAACCCTAGATTGAAATCAATGAAAGTTATGCAGAGCAATGGCAAGGTCATGTGTCGATCCCATCGAGACATTTAACAAATGTTTTGTCAGGCCGAGTGGACTCCAGTGCTTGATTAAGTGTGTTGAGGTGTCGGTTCAAATCCCACTATTGAGGTTGCCCTTGGTGAAGTTATTCTTCAATACCTGAATATTATTAGTCGCTCTAGGATTGCGCAGGGATTCTATTTTCATGTGGGGCCATGTAAGAGAGGAAATAACAAATGTTGTGTGAAGAGGTTGGTGTTATAATCCACACATGCAGTTCATCGCCTTCACCACTCAGATACCAAGTCCTGTGCTCTCGCTGTGGCAGTCAGCAATTTTACCAGTGTTTGTGAAAGTCAAAATCTTCCAGTGCCAAAATAAAGCACCGAATTTTAATTGTTACACGATGAGATTCTAACCCATGCATGTAGAGCACAATGGATAAGCAGTCCATCGCCTTAACCACTCGGCCACCCCATCCTGTATTTTAGAAGTGGAAAATTACCTTAAAAAACTAGTTGCTCTCTGTAAACCCTAGATTGAAATCAATGAAAGTTAGGCAGAGCAATGGCAAGGCCATGTGTCGATCCCATCGAGACATTTAACAAATGTTTTGTCAGGCCGAGTGGTCTCAAGTGCTTGATTAAGTGTGTTGAGGTGTCGGTTCAAATCCAACCATTGAGGTTGCCCTTGGTGAAGCTATTCTTCAATACCTGAATCGTATTAGTCGCACTAGGATTGTGCAGGGACTCTACATTCATGTGGGGCCATGTAAGAGAGGAAATAACAAATGTTTTGTGAAGAGGTTGGTGTTATAATGCACACATGCAGTTCATCGCCTTCACCACTCAGATACCAAGTCCTGTGCTCTCACTGTGGCAGTCAGCAATTTTACCAGTGTTTGTGAAAGTCAAAATCTTCCAGTGCCAAAATAAAGCACAGAATTTTAATTGTTACACGATGAGATTCTAACCCATGCATGTAGAGCACAATGGATAAGCAGTCCATCGCCTTAACCACTTATCCACCTCATCCTGTTATTTACATGTGGCAAATGACCTTAAAAACCTGTAGTTGCTATATGTAAACCCTAGATTGAAATCAATGAAAGTTAGGCAGAGCAATGGCAGGGCCATGTGTCGATCCCTACGAGACATTTAACAAATGTTTTGTCAGGCCGAGTGGTCTCAAGTGCTTGATTAAGTGTTTTGAGCTGTCGGTTCAAATCCAACCATTGAGGTTGCCCTTGGTGAAGCTATTCTTCAATACCTGAATTGTATCAGTCGCACTAGGATTGTGCAGGGACTCTATATTCATGTGGGGCCATGTAAGAGAGGAAATAACAAATGTTTTGTGAGATGGTTGGTGTTATAATCCACACATGCAGTTCATCGCCTTCACCACTCAGATACCAAGTCCTGTGCTCTCGCTGTGGCAGTCAGCAATTTTACCAGTGTTTGTGAAAGTCAAAATCTTCCAGTGCCAAAATAAAGCACCGAATTTTAATTGTTACACGATGAGATTCTAACCCATGCATGTAGAGCACAATGGATAAGCAGTCCATCGCCTTAACCATTTATCCACCTCATCCTGTTATTTACATGTGGCAAATGACCTTAAAAACCTGTAGTTGCTATATGTAAACCCTAGATTGAAATCAATGAAAGTTAGGCAGAGCAATGGCAGGGCCATGTGTCGATCCCAACGAGACATTTAACAAATGTTTTGTCAGGCCGAGTGGTCTCAAGTGCTTGATTAAGTGTTTTGAGCTGTCGGTTCAAATCCAACCATTGAGGTTGCCCTTGGTGAAGCTATTCTTCAATACCTGAATCGTACCAGTCGCACTAGGATTGTGCAGGGACTCTATATTCATGTGGGGCCATGTAAGAGAGGAAATAACAAATGTTTTGTGTGAGATGGTTGGTGTTATAATCCAAACATGCAGTTCTTCGCCTTCACCACTCAGATACCAAGTCCTGTGCTCTCGCTGTGGCAGTCAGCAATTTTACCAGTGTTTGTGAAAGTCAAAATCTTCCAGTGCCAAAATAAAGCACCAAATTTTAATTGTTACACGATGAGGATTGGATTCAAACCCATGCATGCAGAGCACAATGGATTAGCAGTCCATCGCCTTAACCACTCGGACACCTCATCCTGTGTTTTGGAATTTGCAAATGACCTTAAAAGATTGTAGTTGCTGTATGTAAACGCTAGATTGAAATCAATGAAAGTTATGCAGAGCAATGGCAAGGCCATGTGTCGATCCCATCGAGACATTTAACAAATGTTTTGTCAGGCCGAGTGGTCTCAAGTGCTTGATTAAGTGTGTTGAGGTGTCGGTTCAAATCCAACCATTGAGGTTGCCCTTGGTGAAGCTATTCTTCAATACCTGAATCGTATTAGTCACACTAGGATTGTGCAGGGACTCTACATTCATGTGGGGCCATGTAAGAGAGGAAATAACAAATGTTTTGTGAAGAGGTTGGTGTTATAATGCACACATGCAGTTCATCGCCTTCACCACTCAGATACCAAGTCCTGTGCTCTCGCTGTGGCAGTCAGCAATTTTACCAGTGTTTGTGAAAGTCAAAATCTTCTAGTGCCAAAATAAAGCACCTCATTTTAATTGTTACACGGTGAGGATGGGATTCGAACCCATGCATGCAGAGCACAATTGATTAGCAGTCCATCACCTTAACCACTCGGCCACCTCATCCTGTTTTTTGGATGTTGCAAATGACCTTAAAAGACTGTAGTTGCTGTATGTAAACGCTAGATTGAAATCAATGAAAGTTATGCAGAGCAATGGCAAGGACATGTGTCGATCCCATCGAGACATTTAACAAATGTTTTGTCAGGCCGAGTGGTCTCCAGGGCTTGATTAAGTGTGTTGAGGTGTCGGTTCAAATCCCACTATTGAGGTTGCCCTTGGTGAAGTCATTCTTCAATACCTGAATCTTATTAGTCGCTCTAGGATTGCGCAGGGATTATATTTTCATGTGGGGCCATGTAAGAGAGGAAATAACAAATGTTGTGTGAAGAGGTTGGTGTTATAATCCACACATGCAGTTCATCGCCTTCACCACTCAGATACCAAGTCCTGTGCTCTCGCTGTGGCAGTCAGCAATTTTACCAGTGTTTGTGAAAGTCAAAATCTTCCAGTGCGAAAATGAAGCACATCATTTTAATTGTTACACGATGAGGATGGGATTCGAACCCATGCATGCAGAGCACAATGGATTAGCAGTCCATCGCCTTAACCACTCGGCCACCTCATCCTGTTTTTTGGAAGTTGCAAATGACCTTAAAAGACTGTAGTTGCTGTATGTAAACGCTAGATTGAAATCAATGAAAGTTATGCAGAGCAATGGCAAGGACATGTGTCGATCCCATCGAGACATTTAACAAATGTTTTGTCAGGCCGAGTGGTCTCCAGGGCTTGATTAAGTGTGTTGAGGTGTCGGCTCAAATCCCACTATTGAGGTTGCCCTTGGTGAAGTCATTCTTCAATACCTGAATCTTATTAGTCGCTCTAGGATTGCGCAGGGATTATATTTTCATGTGGGGCCATGTAAGAGAGGAAATAACAAATGTTGTGTGAAGAGGTTGGTGTTATAATCCACACATGCAGTTCATCGCCTTCACCACTCAGATACCAAGTCCTGTGCTCTCGCTGTGGCAGTCAGCAATTTTACCAGTGTTTGTGAAAGTCAAAATCTTCCAGTGCGAAAATGAAGCACATCATTTTAATTGTTACACGATGAGGATGGTATTCGAACCCATGCATGCAGAGCACAATGGATTAGCAGTCCATCGCCTTAACCACTCGGCCACCTCATCCTGTTTTTTGGAAGTTGCAAATGACCTTAAAAGACTGTAGTTGCTGTATGTAAACGCTAGATTGAAATCAATGAAAGTTATGCAGAGCAATGGCAAGGACATGTGTCGATCCCATCGAGACATTTAACAAATGTTTTGTCAGGCCGAGTGGTCTCCAGGGCTTGATTAAGTGTGTTGAGGTGTCGGCTCAAATCCCACTATTGAGGTTGCCCTTGGTGAAGTCATTCTTCAATACCTGAATCTTATTAGTCGCTCTAGGATTGCGCAGGGATTATATTTTCATGTGGGGCCATGTAAGAGAGGAAATAACAAATGTTGTGTGAAGAGGTTGGTGTTATAATCCACACATGCAGTTCATTGCCTTCACCACTCAGATACCAAGTACTGTGCTCTCGCTGTGGCAGTCTGCAATTTTACCAGTGTTTGTGAAAGTCAAAATCTTCCAGTGCGAAAATAAAGCACATCATTTTAATTGTTACACGATGAGGATGGGATTCCAACCCATGCATGCAGAGCACAATGGATTAGCAGTCCATCGCCTTAACCACTCGGCCACCTCATCCTGTTTTTTGGAAGTTGCAAATGACCTTAAAAGACTGTAGTTGCTGTATGTAAACCCTATATTGAAATCATTGAAAGTTATGCAGAGCAATGGCAAGGACATGTGTCGATCCCATCGAGACATTTAACAAATGTTTTGTCAGGCCGAGTGGTCTCAAGTGCTTGATTAAGTGTTTTGAGCTATCGGTTCAAATCCCACCATTGAGGTTGCCCTTGGTGAAGCTATTCTTCAATACCTGAATCGTATTAGTCGCACTAGGATTGCGACGGGACTCTATATTCATGTGGGGCCATGTAAGAGAGGAAATAACAAATGTTGTGTGAAGAGGTCGGTGTTATAATCCACACATGCAGTTCATCGCCTTCACCACTCAGATACCAAGTCCTGTGCTCTCGCTGTGGCAGTCAGCAATTTTACCAGTGTTTGTGAAAGTCAAAATCTTCCATTGCCAAAATAAAGCACCGAATTTTAATTGTTACACGATGAGATTCTAACCCATGCATGTAGAGCACAATGGATAAGCAGTCCATCGCCTTAACCACTCATACACCTCATCCTGTTACTTACATGTGGCAAATTACCTTAAAAACCTGTAGTTGCTGTATGTAAACCCTAGATTGAAATCAATGAAAGTTAGGCAGAGCAATGGCAAGGACATGTGTCGATCCCATCGAGACATTTAACAAATGTTTTGTCAGGCCGAGTGGCCACTATTGAGGTTGCCCTTGGTGAAGTTATTCTTCAATACCTGAATCGTATTCGTCGCTCTAGGATTGCGCAGGGATTCTATTTTCGTGTGGGGCCATGTAAGAGAGGAAATAACCAATGTTGTGTGAAGAGGTTGGTGTTATAATCCACACATGCAGTTCATCGCCTTCACCACTCAGATACCAAGTCCTGTGCTCTCGCTGTGGCAGTCAGCAATTTTACCAGTGTTTGTGAAAGTCAAAATCTTCCAGTGCCAAAATAAAGCACATCATTTTAATTGTTACACGATGAGGATGGGATTCGAACCCATGCATGCAGAGCACAATGGATTAGCAGTCCATCGCCTTAATCACTCGGCCACCCCATCCTGTATTTTAGAAGTGGAAAATGACCTTAAAAAACTGTAGTTGCTCTCTGTAAAACCTAGATTGAAATCAATGAAAGTTAGGCAGAGCAATGGCAAGGCCATGTGTCGATCCCATCGAGACATTTAACAAATGTTTTGTCAGGCCGAGTGGTCTCAAGTGCTTGATTAAGTGTGTTGAGGTGTCGGTTCAAATCCAACCATTGAGGTTGCCCTTGGTGAAGCTATTCTTCAATACCTGAATCGTATTAGTCGCACTAGGATTGTGCAGGGACTCTACATTCATGTGGGGCCATGTAAGAGAGGAAATAACAAATGTTTTTTGAAGAGGTTGGTGTTATAATCCACACATGCAGTTCATCGCCTTCACCACTCAGATACCAAGTCCTGTGCTCTCGCTGTGGCAGTCAGCAATTTTACCAGTGTTTGTGAAAGTCAAAATCTTCCAGTGCCAAAATAAAGCACTGAATTTTAATTGTTACACGATGAGATTCTAACCCATGCATGTAGAGCACAATGGATAAGCAGTCCATCGCCTTAACCACTCGGCCACCCCATCCTGTATTTTAGAAGTGGAAAATGACCTTAAAAAACTGTAGTTGCTCTCTGTAAACCCTAGATTGAAATCAATGAAAGTTAGGCAGAGCAATGGCAAGGCCATGTGTCGATCCCATCGAGACATTTAACAAATGTTTTGTCAGGCCGAGTGGTCTCAAGTGCTTGATTAAGTGTGTTGAGGTGTCGGTTCAAATCCAACCATTGAGGTTGCCCTTGGTGAAGCTATTCTTCAATACCTGAATCGTATTAGTCGCACTAGGATTGTGCAGGGACTCTACATTCATGTGGGGCCATGTAAGAGAGGAAATAACAAATGTTTTGTGAAGAGGTTGGTGTTATAATGCACACATGCAGTTCATCGCCTTCACCACTCAGATACCAAGTCCTGTGCTCTCACTGTGGCAGTCAGCAATTTTACCAGTGTTTGTGAAAGTCAAAATCTTCCAGTGCCAAAATAAAGCAGATCATTTTAATTGTTACACGATGAGGATGGGATTCGAACCCATGCATGCAGAGCACAATGGATTAGCAGTCCATCGCCTTAACCACTCGGCCACCTCATCCTGCTTTTTGGAAGTTGCAAATGACCTTAAAAGACCGTAGTTGCTGTATGTAAACCCTAGATTGAAATCAATGAAAGTTATGCAGAGCAATGGCAAGGTCATGTGTAGATCCCATCGAGACATTTAACAAATGTTTTGTCAGGCCGAGTGGACTCCAGTGCTTGATTAAGTGTGTTGAGGTGTCGGTTCAAATCCAACCATTGAGGTTGCCCTTGGTGAAGCTATTCTTCAATACCTGAATCGTATTAGTCGCACTAGGATTGTGCAGGGACTCTACATTCATGTGGGGCCATGTAAGAGAGGAAATAACAAATGTTTTTTGAAGAGGTTGGTGTTATAATCCACACATGCAGTTCATCGCCTTTACCACTCAGATACCAAGTCCTGTGCTCTCGCTGTGGCAGTCAGCAATTTTACCAGTGTTTGTGAAAGTCAAAATCTTCCATTGCCAAAATAAAGCACAGCATTTTAATTGTTACACGATGAGAATCTAACCCATGCATGCAGAGCACAATGGATTAGCAGTCAAATCCCACCATTGAGGTTGCCCTTGGTGAAGCTATTCTTCAATACCTGAATCTTATTAGTCGCACTAGAATTGCGCAGGGATTCTATATTCATGTGGGGCCATGTAAGAGATGAAATAACAAATGTTTTGTGAAGAGGTTGGCATTATAATCCACACATGCAGTTCATCGCCTTCACCACTCAGATACCAAGTCCTGTGCTCTCGCTGTGGCAGTCAGCAATTTTACCAGTGTTTGTGAAAGTCAAAATCTTCCAGTGCCAAAATAAAGCAGATCATTTTAATTGTTACACGATGAGGATGGGATTCGAACCCATGCATGCAGAGCACAATGGATAAGCAGTCCATCGCCTTAACCACTCGGCCACCCCATCCTGTATTTTAGAAGTGGAAAATGACCTTAAAAAACTGTAGTTGCTCTCTGTAAACCCTAGATTGAAATCAATGAAAGTTAGGCAGAGCAATGGCAAGGCCATGTGTCGATCCCATCGAGACATTTAACAAATGTTTTGTCAGGCCGAGTGGTCTCAAGTGCTTGATTAAGTGTGTTGAGGTGTCGGTTCAAATCCAACCATTGAGGTTGCCCTTGGTGAAGCTATTCTTCAATACCTGAATCGTATTAGTCGCACTAGGATTGTGCAGGGACTCTACATTCATGTGGGGCCATGTAAGAGAGGAAATAACAAATGTTTTGTGAAGAGGTTGGTGTTATAATGCACACATGCAGTTCATCGCCTTCACCACTCAGATACCAAGTCCTGTGCTCTCACTGTGGCAGTCAGCAATTTTACCAGTGTTTGTGAAAGTCAAAATCTTCCAGTGCCAAAATAAAGCAGATCATTTTAATTGTTACACGATGAGGATGGGATTCGAACCCACGCATGCAGAGCACAATGGATTAGCAGTCCATCGCCTTAACCACTCGGCCACCTCATCCTGTGAATTGGAAGTTGCAAATGACCTTAAAAGACCGTAGTTGCTGTATGTAAACCCTAGATTGAAATCAATGAAAGTTATGCAGAGCAATGGCAAGATCATGTGTCGATCCCATCGAGACATTTAACAAATGTTTTGTCAGGCCGAGTGGACTCCAGTGCTTGATTAAGTGTGTTGAGGTGTCGGTTCAAATCCCACTATTGAGGTTGCCCTTGGTGAAGTTATTCTTCAATACCTGAATCTTATTAGTCGTTCTAGGATTGCGCAGGGATTCTATTTTCATGTGGGGCCATGTAAGAGAGGAAATAACAAATGTTGTGTGAAGAGGTTGGTGTTATAATCCACACATGCAGTTCATCGCCTTCACCACTCAGATACCAAGTCCTGTGC
This sequence comes from Oncorhynchus mykiss, assembly GCF_013265735.2. Classification (NCBI taxonomy): domain Eukaryota; kingdom Metazoa; phylum Chordata; class Actinopteri; order Salmoniformes; family Salmonidae; genus Oncorhynchus; species Oncorhynchus mykiss. Next base: position 101,908 of record NW_023493814.1, read on the forward strand.
TCTCGCTGTGGCAGTCAGCAATTTTACCAGTGTTTGTGAAAGTCAAAATCTTCCAGTGCCAAAACAAATCATCGAATTTTAATTGTTACACGATGGGGATGGGATTCTAACCCATGCATGCAGAGCACAATAGATTAGCAGTCCATCGCCTTAACCACTCGGCCACCCCATCCTGTATTTTAGAAGTGGAAAATGACCTTAAAAAACTGTAGTTGCTCTCTGTAAAACCTAGATTGAAATCAATGAAAGTTAGGCAGAGCAATGGCAAGGCCATGTGTCGATCCCATCGAGACATTTAACAAATGTTTTGTCAGGCCGAGTGGTCTCAAGTGCTTGATTAAGTGTGTTGAGGTGTCGGTTCAAATCCAACCATTGAGGTTGCCCTTGGTGAAGCTATTCTTCAATACCTGAATCGTATTAGTCGCACTAGGATTGTGCAGGGACTCTACATTCATGTGGGGCCATGTAAGAGAGGAAATAACAAATGTTTTGTGAAGAGGTTGGTGTTATAATGCACACATGCAGTTCATCGCCTTCACCACTCAGATACCAAGTCCTGTGCTCTCACTGTGGCAGTCAGCAATTTTACCAGTGTTTGTGAAAGTCAAAATCTTCCAGTGCCAAAATAAAGCAGATCATTTTAATTGTTACACGATGAGGATGGGATTCAAACCCACGCATGCAGAGCACAATGGATTAGCAGTCCATCGCCTTAACCACTCGGCCACCTCATCCTGTTAATTGGAAGTTGCAAATGACCTTAAAAGACCGTAGTTGCTGTATGTAAACCCTAGATTGAAATCAATGAAAGTTATGCAGAGCAATGGCAAGGTCATGTGTCGATCCCATCGAGACATTTAACAAATGTTTTGTCAGGCCGAGTGGACTCCAGTGCTTGATTAAGTGTGTTGAGGTGTCGGTTCAAATCCCACTATTGAGGTTGCCCTTGGTGAAGTTATTCTTCAATACCTGAATCTTATTAGTCGCTCTAGGATTGCGCAGGGATTCTATTTTCATGTGGGGCCATGTAAGAGAGGAAATAACAAATGTTGTGTGAAGAGGTTGGTGTTATAATCCACACATGCAGTTCATCGCCTTCACCACTCAGATACCAAGTCCTGTGCTCTCGCTGTGGCAGTCAGCAATTTTACCAGTGTTTGTGAAAGTCAAAATCTTCCAGTGCCAAAATAAAGCACCGAATTTTAATTGTTACACGATGAGATTCTAACCCATGCATGTAGAGCACAATGGATAAGCAGTCCATCGCCTTAACCACTCGGCCACCCCATCCTGTACTTTAGAAGTGGAAAATGACCTTAAAAAACTGTAGTTGCTCTCTGTAAACCCTAGATTGAAATCAATGAAAGTTAGGCAGAGCAATGGCAAGGCCATGTGTCGATCCCATCGAGACATTTAACAAATGTTTTGTCAGGCCGAGTGGACTCCAGTGCTTGATTAAGTGTGTTGAGGTGTCGGTTCAAATCCAACCATTGAGGTTGCCCTTGGTGAAGCTATTCTTCAATACCTGAATCGTATTAGTCGCACTAGGATTGTGCAGGGACTCTACATTCATGTGGGGCCATGTAAGAGAGGAAATAACAAATGTTTTGTGAAGAGGTTGGTGTTATAATGCACACATGCAGTTCATCGCCTTCACCACTCAGATACCAAGTCCTGTGCTCTCACTGTGGCAGTCAGCAATTTTACCAGTGTTTGTGAAAGTCAAAATCTTCCAGTGCCAAAATAAAGCACAGAATTTTAATTGTTACACGATGAGATTCTAACCCATGCATGTAGAGCACAATGGATAAGCAGTCCATCGCCTTAACCACTTATCCACCTCATCCTGTTATTTACATGTGGCAAATGACCTTAAAAACCTGTAGTTGCTATATGTAAACCCTAGATTGAAATCAATGAAAGTTAGGCAGAGCAATGGCAGGGCCATGTGTCGATCCCTACGAGACATTTAACAAATGTTTTGTCAGGCCGAGTGGTCTCAAGTGCTTGATTAAGTGTTTTGAGCTGTCGGTTCAAATCCAACCATTGAGGTTGCCCTTGGTGAAGCTATTCTTCAATACCTGAATCGTATCAGTCGCACTAGGATTGTGCAGGGACTCTATATTCATGTGGGGCCATGTAAGAGAGGAAATAACAAATGTTTTGTGAGATGGTTGGTGTTATAATCCACACATGCAGTTCATCGCCTTCACCACTCAGATACCAAGTCCTGTGCTCTCGCTGTGGCAGTCAGCAATTTTACCAGTGTTTGTGAAAGTCAAAATCTTCCAGTGCCAAAATAAAGCACTGAATTTGAATTGTTACACGATGAGATTCTAACCCATGCATGTAGAGCACAATGGATAAGCAGTCCATCGCCTTAACCACTTATCCACCTCATCCTGTTATTTACATGTGGCAAATGACCTTAAAAACCTGTAGTTGCTATATGTAAACCCTAGATTGAAATCAATGAAAGTTAGGCAGAGCAATGGCAGGGCCATGTGTCGATCCCAACGAGACATTTAACAAATGTTTTGTCAGGCCGAGTGGTCTCAAGTGCTTGATTAAGTGTTTTGAGCTGTCGGTTCAAATCCAACCATTGAGGTTGCCCTTGGTGAAGCTATTCTTCAATACCTGAATCGTATCAGTCGCACTAGGATTGTGCAGGGACTCTATATTCATGTGGGGCCATGTAAGAGAGGAAATAACAAATGTTTTGTGTGAGATGGTTGGTGTTATAATCCACACATGCAGTTCATCGCCTTCACCACTCAGATACCAAGTCCCGTGCTCTCGCTGTGGCAGTCAGCAATTTTACCAGTGTTTGTGAAAGTCAAAATCTTCCAGTGCCAAAATAAAGCACCGAATTTTAATTGTTACACGATGAGGATTGGATTCGAACCCATGCATGCAGAGCACAATAGATTAGCAGTCCATCGCCTTAACCACTCAGCCACCTCATCCTGTGTTTTGGAATTTGCAAATGACCTTAAAAGACTGTAGTTGCTGTATGTAAACGCTAGATTGAAATCAATGAAAGTTATGCAGAGCAATGGCAAGGCCATGTGTCGATCCCATCGAGACATTTAACAAATGTTTTGTCAGGCCGAGTGGTCTCAAGTGCTTGATTAAGTGTGTTGAGGTGTCGGTTCAAATCCAACCATTGAGGTTGCCCTTGGTGAAGCTATTCTTCAATACCTGAATCGTATTAGTCACACTAGGATTGTGCAGGGACTCTACATTCATGTGGGGCCATGTAAGAGAGGAAATAACAAATGTTTTGTGAAGAGGTTGGTGTTATAATGCACACATGCAGTTCATCGCCTTCACCACTCAGATACCAAGTCCTGTGCTCTCACTGTGGCAGTCAGCAATTTTACCAGTGTTTGTGAAAGTCAAAATCTTCCAGTGCCAAAACAAATCACCGAATTTTAATTGTTACACGATGGGGATGGGATTCGAACCCATGCATGCAGAGCACAATGGATTAGCAGTCCATCGCCTTAACCACTCGGCCACCCCATCCTGTATTTTAGAAGTGGAAAATGACCTTAAAAAACTGTAGTTGCTCTCTGTAAACCCTAGATTGAAATCAATGAAAGTTAGGCAGAGCAATGGCAAGGCCATGTGTCGATCCCATCGAGACATTTAACAAATGTTTTGTCAGGCCGAGTGGTCTCAAGTGCTTGATTAAGTGTGTTGAGGTGTCGGTTCAAATCCAACCATTGAGGTTGCCCTTGGTGAAGCTATTCTTCAATACCTGAATCGTATTAGTCGCACTAGGATTGTGCAGGGACTCTACATTCATGTGGGGCCATGTAAGAGAGGAAATAACAAATGTTTTTTGAAGAGGTTGGTGTTATAATCCACACATGCAGTTCATCGCCTTCACCACTCAGATACCAAGTCCTGTGCTCTCGCTGTGGCAGTCAGCAATTTTACCAGTGTTTGTGAAAGTCAAAATCTTCTAGCGCCAAAATAAAGCACCTCATTTTAATTGTTACACGATGAGGATGGGATTCGAACCCATGCATGCAGAGCACAATGGATTAGCAGTCCATCACCTTAACCACTCGGCCACCTCATCCTGTTTTTTGGAAGTTGCAAATGACCTTAAAAGACTGTAGTTGCTGTATGTAAACGCTAGATTGAAATCAATGAAAGTTATGCAGAGCAATGGCAAGGACATGTGTCGATCCCATCGAGACATTTAACAAATGTTTTGTCAGGCCGAGTGGACTCCAGGGCTTGATTAAGTGTGTTGAGGTGTCGGTTCAAATCCCACTATTGAGGTTGCCCTTGGTGAAGTCATTCTTCAATACCTGAATCTTATTAGTCGCTCTAGGATTGCGCAGGGATTATATTTTCATGTGGGGCCATGTAAGAGAGGAAATAACAAATGTTGTGTGAAGAGGTTGGTGTTATAATCCACACATGCAGTTCATCGCCTTCACCACTCAGATACCAAGTCCTGTGCTCTCGCTGTGGCAGTCAGCAATTTTACCAGTGTTTGTGAAAGTCAAAATCTTCCAGTGCGAAAATAAAGCACATCATTTTAATTGTTACACGATGAGGATGGGATTCGAACCCATGCATGCAGAGCACAATGGATTAGCAGTCCATCGCCTTAACCACTCGGCCACCTCATCCTGTTTTTTGGAAGTTGCAAATGACCTTAAAAGACTGTAGTTGCTGTATGTAAACCCTATATTGAAATCATTGAAAGTTATGCAGAGCAATGGCAAGGACATGTGTCGATCCCATCGAGACATTTAACAAATGTTTTGTCAGGCCGAGTGGTCTCAAGTGCTTGATTAAGTGTTTTGAGCCATCGGTTCAAATCCCACCATTGAGGTTGCCCTTGGTGAAGCTATTCTTCAATACCTGAATCGTATTAGTCACACTAGGATTGTGCAGGGACTCTACATTCATGTGGGGCCATGTAAGAGAGGAAATAACAAATGTTTTGTGAAGAGGTTGGTGTTATAATGCACACATGCAGTTCATCGCCTTCACCACTCAGATACCAAGTCCTGTGCTCTCACTGTGGCAGTCAGCAATTTTACCAGTGTTTGTGAAAGTCAAAATCTTCCAGTGCCAAAACAAATCACCGAATTTTAATTGTTACACGATGGGGATGGGATTCGAACCCATGCATGCAGAGCACAATGGATTAGCAGTCCATCGCCTTAACCACTCGGCCACCCCATCCTGTATTTTAGAAGTGGAAAATGACCTTAAAAAACTGTAGTTGCTCTCTGTAAACCCTAGATTGAAATCAATGAAAGTTAGGCAGAGCAATGGCAAGGCCATGTGTCGATCCCATCGAGACATTTAACAAATGTTTTGTCAGGCCGAGTGGTCTCAAGTGCTTGATTAAGTGTGTTGAGGTGTCGGTTCAAATCCAACCATTGAGGTTGCCCTTGGTGAAGCTATTCTTCAATACCTGAATCGTATTAGTCGCACTAGGATTGTGCAGGGACTCTACATTCATGTGGGGCCATGTAAGAGAGGAAATAACAAATGTTTTTTGAAGAGGTTGGTGTTATAATCCACACATGCAGTTCATCGCCTTCACCACTCAGATACCAAGTCCTGTGCTCTCGCTGTGGCAGTCAGCAATTTTACCAGTGTTTGTGAAAGTCAAAATCTTCTAGCGCCAAAATAAAGCACCTCATTTTAATTGTTACACGATGAGGATGGGATTCGAACCCATGCATGCAGAGCACAATGGATTAGCAGTCCATCACCTTAACCACTCGGCCACCTCATCCTGTTTTTTGGAAGTTGCAAATGACCTTAAAAGACTGTAGTTGCTGTATGTAAACGCTAGATTGAAATCAATGAAAGTTATGCAGAGCAATGGCAAGGACATGTGTCGATCCCATCGAGACATTTAACAAATGTTTTGTCAGGCCGAGTGGACTCCAGGGCTTGATTAAGTGTGTTGAGGTGTCGGTTCAAATCCCACTATTGAGGTTGCCCTTGGTGAAGTCATTCTTCAATACCTGAATCTTATTAGTCGCTCTAGGATTGCGCAGGGATTATATTTTCATGTGGGGCCATGTAAGAGAGGAAATAACAAATGTTGTGTGAAGAGGTTGGTGTTATAATCCACACATGCAGTTCATCGCCTTCACCACTCAGATACCAAGTCCTGTGCTCTCGCTGTGGCAGTCAGCAATTTTACCAGTGTTTGTGAAAGTCAAAATCTTCCAGTGCGAAAATAAAGCACATCATTTTAATTGTTACACGATGAGGATGGGATTCGAACCCATGCATGCAGAGCACAATGGATTAGCAGTCCATCGCCTTAACCACTCGGCCACCTCATCCTGTTTTTTGGAAGTTGCAAATGACCTTAAAAGACTGTAGTTGCTGTATGTAAACCCTATATTGAAATCATTGAAAGTTATGCAGAGCAATGGCAAGGACATGTGTCGATCCCATCGAGACATTTAACAAATGTTTTGTCAGGCCGAGTGGTCTCAAGTGCTTGATTAAGTGTTTTGAGCCATCGGTTCAAATCCCACCATTGAGGTTGCCCTTGGTGAAGCTATTCTTCAATACCTGAATCGTATTAGTCGCACTAGGATTGCGACGGGACTCTATATTCATGTGGGGCCATGTAAGAGAGGAAATAACAAATGTTGTGTGAAGAGGTTGGTGTTATAATCCACACATGCAGTTCATCGCCTTCACCACTCAGATACCAAGTCCTGTGCTCTCGCTGTGGCAGTCAGCAATTTTACCAGTGTTTGTGAAAGTCAAAATCTTCCATTGCCAAAATAAAGCACCGAATTTTAATTGTTACACGATGAGATTCTAACCCATGCATGTAGAGCACAATGGATAAGCAGTCCATCGCCTTAACCACTCATCCACCTCATCCTGTTACTTACATGTGGCAAATTACCTTAAAAACCTGTAGTTGCTGTATGTAAACCCTAGATTGAAATCAATGAAAGTTAGGCAGAGCAATGGCAAGGACATGTGTCGATCCCATCGAGACATTTAACAAATGTTTTGTCAGGCCGAGTGGCCACTATTGAGGTTGCCCTTGGTGAAGTTATTCTTCAATACCTGAATCGTATTCGTCGCTCTAGGATTGCGCAGGGATTCTATTTTCATGTGGGGCCATGTAAGAGAGGAAATAACCAATGTTGTGTGAAGAGGTTGGTGTTATAATCCACACATGCAGTTCATCGCCTTCACCACTCAGATACCAAGTCCTGTGCTCTCGCTGTGGCAGTCAGCAATTTTACCAGTGTTTGTGAAAGTCAAAATCTTCCAGTGCCAAAATAAAGCACATCATTTTAATTGTTACACGATGAGGATGGGATTCGAACCCATGCATGCAGAGCACAATGGATTAGCAGTCCATCGCCTTAACCACTCGGCCACCTCATCCTGTTTTTTGGAAGTTGCAAATGACCTTAAAAGACTGTAGTTGCTGTATGTAAACGCTAGATTGAAATCAATGAAAGTTATGCAGAGCAATGGCAAGGACATGTGTCGATCCCATCGAGACATTTAACAAATGTTTTGTCAGGCCGAGTGGTCTCCAGGGCTTGATTAAGTGTGTTGAGGTGTCGGTTCAAATCCCACTATTGAGGTTGCCCTTGTTGAAGTTATTCTTCAATACCTGAATCGTATTAGTCGCTCTAGGATTGCGCAGGGATTATATTTTCATGTGGGGCCATATAAGAGAGGAAATAACAAATGTTTTGTGAAGAGGTTGGTGTTATAATCCACACATGCAGTTCATCGCCTTCACCACTCAGATACCAAGTCCTGTGCTCTCGCTGTGGCAGTCAGCAATTTTACCAGTGTTTGTGAAAGTCAAAATCTTCCAGTGCCAAAATAAAGCACATCATTTTAATTGTTTCACGATGAGGATAGGATTCGAACCCATGCATGCAGAGCACAATGGATTAGCAGTACATCGCCTTAACCACTCGGCCACCTCATCCTATAGTTTAGAGTGGAAAATGACCTTAAAAAACTGTAGTTGCAGTATGTAATCCCTAGATGGAAATCAATGAAAGTTAGGCAGAGCAATGGCAAGGCCATGTGTCGATCCCATCGAGACATTTAACAAATGTTTTGTCAGGCCGAGTGGTCTCAAGTGCTTGATTAAGTGTGTTGAGGTGTCGGTTCAAATCCAACCATTGAGGTTGCCCTTGGTGAAGCTATTCTTCAATACCTGAATCGTATTAGTCGCACTAGGATTGTGCAGGGACTCTACATTCATGTGGGGCCATGTAAGAGAGGAAATAACAAATGTTTTGTGAAGAGGTTGGTGTTATAATCCACACATGCAGTTCATGCATGCAGAGCACAATGGATTAGTAGTCCATCGCCTTAACCACTCGGCCACCTCATCCTGTTTTTTGGAAGTTGCAAATGACCTTAAAAGACTGTAGTTGCTGTATGTAAACCCTAGATTGAAATCAATGAAAGTCCTCGGTTCAAATCCCACTATTGAGGTTGCCCTTGGTGAAGTTATTCTTCAATACCTGAATCTTATTAGTCGCTCTAGGATTGCGCAGGGATTCTATTTTCATGTGGGGCCATGTAAGAGAGGAAATAACAAATGTTGTGTGAAGAGGTTGGTGTTATAATCCACACATGCAGTTCATCGCCTTCACCACTCAGATACCAAGTCCTGTGCTCTCGCTGTGGCAGTCAGCAATTTTACCAGTGTTTGTGAAAGTCAAAATCTTCCAGTGACAAAATAAAGCACATCATTTTAATTGTTTCACGATGAGGATAGGATTCGAACCCATGCATGCAGAGCACAATGGATTAGCAGTACATCGCCTTAACCACTCGGCCACCTCATCCTGTAGTTTAGAGTGGAAAATGACCTTAAAAGACTGTAGTTGCGGTATGTAATCCCTAGATTGAAATCAATGAAAGTTAGGCAGAGCAATGGCAAGGCCATGTGTCGATCCCATCGAGACATTTAACAAATGTTTTGTCAGGCCGAGTGGTCTCAAGTGCTTGATTAAGTGTGTTGAGGTGTCGGTTCAAATCCAACCATTGAGGTTGCCCTTGGTGAAGCTATTCTTCAATACCTGAATCGTATTAGTCGCACTAGGATTGTGCAGGGACTCTACATTCATGTGGGGCCATGTAAGAGAGGAAATAACAAATGTTTTGTGAAGAGGTTGGTGTTATAATCCACACATGCAGTTCATCGCCTTCACCACTCAGATACCAAGTCCTGTGCTATCGCTGTGGCAGTCAGCAATTTTACCAGTGTTTGTGAAAGTCAAAATCTTCCAGTGCCAAAATAAAGCACAGAATTTTAATTGTTACACGATGAGGATGGGATTCGAACCCATGCATGCAGAGCACAATGGATTAGCAGTCCATCACCTTAACCACTCGGCCACCTCATCCTGTTTTTTAGAAGTTGCAAATGACCTTAAAAGACTGTAGTTGCTGTATGTAAACGCTAGATTGAAATCAATGAAAGTTATGCAGAGCAATGGCAAGGACATGTGTCGATCCCATCGAGACATTTAACAAATGTTTTGTCAGGCCGAGTGGTCTCCAGTGCTTGATTAAGTGTGTTGAGGTGTCGGTTCAAATCCCACTATTGAGGTTGCCCTTGGTGAAGTTATTCTTCAATACCTGAATCTTATTAGTCGCTCTAGGATTGCGCAGGGATTCTATTTTCATGTGGGGCCATGTAAGAGAGGAAATAACAAATGTTGTGTGAAGAGGTTGGTGTTATAATCCACACATGCAGTTCATCGCCTTCACCACTCAGATACCAAGTCCTGTGCTCTCGCTGTGGCAGTCAGCAATTTTACCAGTGTTTGTGAAAGTCAAAATCTTCCAGTGACAAAATAAAGCACATCATTTTAATTGTTTCACGATGAGGATAGGATTCGAACCCATGCATGCAGAGCACAATGGATTAGCAGTACATCGCCTTAACCACTCGGCCACCTCATCCTGTAGTTTAGAGTGGAAAATGACCTTAAAAGACTGTAGTTGCGGTATGTAATCCCTAGATTGAAATCAATGAAAGTTAGGCAGAGCAATGGCAAGGCCATGTGTCGATCCCATCGAGACATTTAACAAATGTTTTGTCAGGCCGAGTGGTCTCAAGTGCTTGATTAAGTGTGTTGAGGTGTCGGTTCAAATCCAACCATTGAGGTTGCCCTTGGTGAAGCTATTCTTCAATACCTGAATCTTATTAGTCGCACTAGGATTGTGCAGGGACTCTACATTCATGTGGGGCCATGTAAGAGAGGAAATAACAAATGTTTTGTGAAGAGGTTGGTGTTATAATCCACACATGCAGTTCATCGCCTTCACCACTCAGATACCAAGTCCTGTGCTCTCGCTGTGGCAGTCAGCAATTTTACCAGTGTTTGTGAAAGTCAAAATCTTCCATTGCCAAAATAAAGCACCGCATTTTAATTGTTACACGATGAGAATCTAACCCATGCATGTAGAGCACAATGGATAAGCAGTCCATCGCCTTAACCACTCATCCACCTCATCCTGTTATTTACATGTGGCAAATGACCTTAAAAAACTGTAGTTGCTGTATGTAAACCCTAGATTGAAATCAATGAAAGTTAGGCAGAGCAATGGCAAGGCCATGTGTCGATCCCAACGAGACATTTAACAAATGTTTTGTCAGGCCGAGTGGTCTCAAGTGCTTGATTAAGTGTGTTGAGGTGTCGGTTCAAATCCAACCATTGAGGTTGCCCTTGGTGAAGCTATTCTTCAATACCTGAATCGTATTAGTCGCACTAGGATTGTGCAGGGACTCTACATTCATGTGGGGCCATGTAAGAGAGGAAATAACAAATGTTTTGTGAAGAGGTTGGTGTTATAATCCACACATGCAGTTCATCGCCTTCACCACTCAGATACCAAGTCCTGTGCTCTCGCTGTGGCAGTCAGCAATTTTACCAGTGTTTGTGAAAGTCAAAATCTTCCATTGCCAAAATAAAGCACCGCATTTTAATTGTTACACGATGAGAATCTAACCCATGCATGTAGAGCACAATGGATAAGCAGTCCATCGCCTTAACCACTCATCCACCTCATCCTGTTATTTACATGTGGCAAATGACCTTAAAAAACTGTAGTTGCTGTATGTAAACCCTAGATTGAAATCAATGAAAGTTAGGCAGAGCAATGGCAAGGCCATGTGTCGATCCCAACGAGACATTTAACAAATGTTTTGTCAGGCCGAGTGGTCTCAAGTGCTTGATTAAGTGTGTTGAGGTGTCGGTTCAAATCCAACCATTGAGGTTGCCCTTGGTGAAGCTATTCTTCAATACCTGAATCGTATTAGTCGCACTAGGATTGTGCAGGGACTCTACATTCATGTGGGGCCATGTAAGAGAGGAAATAACAAATGTTTTGTGAAGAGGTTGGTGTTATAATCCACACATGCAGTTCATCGCCTTCACCACTCAGATACCAAGTCCTGTGCTATCGCTGTGGCAGTCAGCAATTTTACCAGTGTTTGTGAAAGTCAAAATCTTCCAGTGCCAAAATAAAGCACATCATTTTAATTGTTTCACGATGAGGATAGGATTCGAACCCATGCATGCAGAGCACAATGGATTAGCAGTACATCGCCTTAACCACTCGGCCACCTCATCCTGTAGTTTAGAGTGGAAAATGACCTTAAAAGACTGTAGTTGCGGTATGTAATCCCTAGATTGAAATCAATGAAAGTTAGGCAGAGCAATGGCAAGGCCATGTGTCGATCCCATCGAGACATTTAACAAATGTTTTGTCAGGCCGAGTGGTCTCAAGTGCTTGATTAAGTGTGTTGAGGTGTCGGTTCAAATCCAACCATTGAGGTTGCCCTTGGTGAAGCTATTCTTCAATACCTGAATCGTATTAGTCGCACTAGGATTGTGCAGGGACTCTACATTCATGTGGGGCCATGTAAGAGAGGAAATAACAAATGTTTTGTGAAGAGGTTGGTGTTATAATCCACACATGCAGTTCATCGCCTTCACCACTCAGATACCAAGTCCTGTGCTATCGCTGTGGCAGTCAGCAATTTTACCAGTGTTTGTGAAAGTCAAAATCTTCCAGTGCCAAAATAAAGCACAGAATTTTAATTGTTACACGATGAGGATGGGATTCGAACCCATGCATGCAGAGCACAATGGATTAGCAGTCCATCACCTTAACCACTCGGCCACCTCATCCTGTTTTTTAGAAGTTGCAAATGACCTTAAAAGACTGTAGTTGCTGTATGTAAACGCTAGATTGAAATCAATGAAAGTTATGCAGAGCAATGGCAAGGACATGTGTCGATCCCATCGAGACATTTAACAAATGTTTTGTCAGGCCGAGTGGTCTCCAGTGCTTGATTAAGTGTGTTGAGGTGTCGGTTCAAATCCCACTATTGAGGTTGCCCTTGGTGAAGTTATTCTTCAATACCTGAATCTTATTAGTCGCTCTAGGATTGCGCAGGGATTCTATTTTCATGTGGGGCCATGTAAGAGAGGAAATAACAAATGTTGTGTGAAGAGGTTGGTGTTATAATCCACACATGCAGTTCATCGCCTTCACCACTCAGATACCAAGTCCTGTGCTCTCGCTGTGGCAGTCAGCAATTTTACCAGTGTTTGTGAAAGTCAAAATCTTCCAGTGACAAAATAAAGCACATCATTTTAATTGTTTCACGATGAGGATAGGATTCGAACCCATGCATGCAGAGCACAATGGATTAGCAGTACATCGCCTTAACCACTCGGCCACCTCATCCTGTAGTTTAGAGTGGAAAATGACCTTAAAAGACTGTAGTTGCGGTATGTAATCCCTAGATTGAAATCAATGAAAGTTAGGCAGAGCAATGGCAAGGCCATGTGTCGATCCCATCGAGACATTTAACAAATGTTTTGTCAGGCCGAGTGGTCTCAAGTGCTTGATTAAGTGTGTTGAGGTGTCGGTTCAAATCCAACCATTGAGGTTGCCCTTGGTGAAGCTATTCTTCAATACCTGAATCTTATTAGTCGCACTAGGATTGTGCAGGGACTCTACATTCATGTGGGGCCATGTAAGAGAGGAAATAACAAATGTTTTGTGAAGAGGTTGGTGTTATAATCCACACATGCAGTTCATCGCCTTCACCACTCAGATACCAAGTCCTGTGCTCTCGCTGTGGCAGTCAGCAATTTTACCAGTGTTTGTGAAAGTCAAAATCTTCCATTGCCAAAATAAAGCACCGCATTTTAATTGTTACACGATGAGAATCTAACCCATGCATGTAGAGCACAATGGATAAGCAGTCCATCGCCTTAACCACTCATCCACCTCATCCTGTTATTTACATGTGGCAAATGACCTTAAAAAACTGTAGTTGCTGTATGTAAACCCTAGATTGAAATCAATGAAAGTTAGGCAGAGCAATGGCAAGGCCATGTGTCGATCCCAACGAGACATTTAACAAATGTTTTGTCAGGCCGAGTGGTCTCAAGTGCTTGATTAAGTGTGTTGAGGTGTCGGTTCAAATCCAACCATTGAGGTTGCCCTTGGTGAAGCTATTCTTCAATACCTGAATCGTATTAGTCGCACTAGGATTGTGCAGGGACTCTACATTCATGTGGGGCCATGTAAGAGAGGAAATAACAAATGTTTTGTGAAGAGGTTGGTGTTATAATCCACACATGCAGTTCATCGCCTTCACCACTCAGATACCAAGTCCTGTGCTATCGCTGTGGCAGTCAGCAATTTTACCAGTGTTTGTGAAAGTCAAAATCTTCCAGTGCCAAAATAAAGCACCGAATTTTAATTGTTACACGATGAGGATGGGATTCGAACCCATGCATGCAGAGCACAATGGATTAGCAGTCCATCGCCTTAACCACTCGGCCAACTCATCCTGTTTTTTAGAAGTTGCAAATGACCTTAAAAGACTGTAGTTGCTGTATGTAAACGCTAGATTGAAATCAATGAAAGTTATGCAGAGCAATGGCAAGGACATGTGTCGATCCCATCGAGACATTTAACAAATGTTTTGTCAGGCCGAGTGGTCTCCAGTGCTTGATTAAGTGTGTTGAGGTGTCGGTTCAAATCCCACTATTGAGGTTGCCCTTGGTGAAGTTATTCTTCAATACCTGAATCTTATTAGTCGCTCTAGGATTGCGCAGGGATTCTATTTTCATGTGGGGCCATGTAAGAGAGGAAATAACAAATGTTGTGTGAAGAGGTTGGTGTTATAATCCACACATGCAGTTCATCGCCTTCACCACTCAGATACCAAGTCCTGTGCTCTCGCTGTGGCAGTCAGCAATTTTACCAGTGTTTGTGAAAGTCAAAATCTTCCAGTGCCAAAATAAAGCACATCATTTTAATTGTTTCACGATGAGGATAGGATTCGAACCCATGCATGCAGAGCACAATGGATTAGCAGTACATCGCCTTAACCACTCGGCCACCTCATCCTGTAGTTTAGAGTGGAAAATGACCTTAAAAGACTGTAGTTGCGGTATGTAATCCCTAGATTGAAATCAATGAAAGTTAGGCAGAGCAATGGCAAGGCCATGTGTCGATCCCATCGAGACATTTAACAAATGTTTTGTCAGGCCGAGTGGTCTCAAGTGCTTGATTAAGTGTGTTGAGGTGTCGGTTCAAATCCAACCATTGAGGTTGCCCTTGGTGAAGCTATTCTTCAATACCTGAATCGTATTAGTCGCACTAGGATTGTGCAGGGACTCTACATTCATGTGGGGCCATGTAAGAGAGGAAATAACAAATGTTTTGTGAAGAGGTTGGTGTTATAATCCACACATGCAGTTCATCGCCTTCACCACTCAGATACCAAGTCCTGTGCTATCGCTGTGGCAGTCAGCAATTTTACCAGTGTTTGTGAAAGTCAAAATCTTCCAGTGCCAAAATAAAGCACAGAATTTTAATTGTTACACGATGAGGATGGGATTCGAACCCATACATGCAGAGCACAATGGATTAGCAGTCCATCGCCTAAACCACTCGGCCACCTCATCCTGTTTTTTAGAAGTTGCAAATGACCTTAAAAGACTGTAGTTGCTGTATGTAAACGCTAGATTGAAATCAATGAAAGTTATGCAGAGCAATGGCAAGGACATGTGTCGATCCCATCGAGACATTTAACAAATGTTTTGTCAGGCCGAGTGGTCTCCAGTGCTTGATTAAGTGTGTTGAGGTGTCGGTTCAAATCCCACTATTGAGGTTGCCCTTGGTGAAGTTATTCTTCAATACCTGAATCTTATTAGTCGCTCTAGGATTGCGCAGGGATTCTATTTTCATGTGGGGCCATGTAAGAGAGGAAATAACAAATGTTGTGTGAAGAGGTTGGTGTTATAATCCACACATGCAGTTCATCGCCTTCACCACTCAGATACCAAGTCCTGTGCTCTCGCTGTGGCAGTCAGCAATTTTACCAGTGTTTGTGAAAGTCAAAATCTTCCAGTGCCAAAATAAAGCACATCATTTTAATGGTTTCACGATGAGGATAGGATTCGAACCCATGCATGCAGAGCACAATGGATTAGCAGTACATCGCCTTAACCACTCGGCCACCTCATCCTGTAGTTTAGAGTGGAAAATGACCTTAAAAAACTGTAGTTGCAGTATGTAATCCCTAGATGGAAATCAATGAAAGTTAGGCAGAGCAATGGCAAGGCCATGTGTCGATCCCATCGAGACATTTAACAAATGTTTTGTCAGGCCGAGTGGTCTCAAGTGCTTGATTAAGTGTGTTGAGGTGTCGGTTCAAATCCAACCATTGAGGTTGCCCTTGGTGAAGCTATTCTTCAATACCTGAATCGTATTAGTCGCACTAGGATTGTGCAGGGACTCTACATTCATGTGGGGCCATGTAAGAGAGGAAATAACAAATGTTTTGTGAAGAGGTTGGTGTTATAATCCACACATGCAGTTCATCGCCTTCACCACTCAGATACCAAGTCCTGTGCTCTCGCTGTGGCAGTCAGCAATTTTACCAGTGTTTGTGAAAGTCAAAATCTTCCAGTGCCAAAATAAAGTACAGAATTTTAATTGTTACACGATGAGATTCTAACCCATGCATGTAGAGCACAATGGATAAGCAGTCCATCGCCTTAACCACTCATCCACCTCATCCTGTTATTTACATGTGGCAAATGACCTTAAAAAACTGTAGTTGCTGTCTGTAAACGCTAGATTGAAATCAATGAAAGTTAGGCAGAGCAATGGCAAGGCCATGTGTCGATCCCATCGAGACATTTAACAAATGTTTTGTCAGGCCGAGTGGTCTCAAGTGCTTGATTAAGTGTTTTGAGCTGTCGGTTCAAATCCAACCATTGAGGTTGCCCTTGGTGAAGCTATTCTTCAATACCTGAATCGTATCAGTTGCACTAGGATTGTGCAGGGACTCTATATTCATGTGGGGCCATGTAAGAGAGGAAATAACAAATGTTTTGTGTGAGATGGTTGGTGTTATAATCCACACATGCAGTTCATCGCCTTCACCACTCAGATACCAAGTCCTGTGCTCTCGCTGTGGCAGTCAACAATTTTACCAGTGTTTGTGAAAGTCAAAATCTTCCAGTGCCAAAATAAAGCACCAAATTTTAATTGTTACACGATGAGGATGGGATTCGAACCCATGCATGCAGAGCACAATGGATTAGCAGTCCATCGCCTTAACCACTCGGCCACCTCATTCTGTCTTTGGAAGTTGCAAATGACCTTAAAAGACTGTAGTTGCTGTATTTAAACGCTAGATTGAAATCAATGAAAGTTATGCAGAGCAAATGCAAGGACATGTGTCAATCCCATCGAGACATTTAACAAATGTTTTGTCAGGCCGAGTGGTCTCCAGGGCTTGATTAAGTGTGTTGAGGTGTCGGTTCAAATCCCACTATTGAGGTTGCCCTTGGTGAAGTTATTCTTCAATACCTGAATCTTATTAGTCGCTCTAGGATTGCGCAGGGATTCTATTTTCATGTGGGGCCATGTAAGAGAGGAAATAACAAATTTTGTGTGAAGAGGTTGGTGTTATAATCCACACATGCAGTTCATCGCCTTCACCACTCAGATACCAAGTCCTGTGCTCTCGCTGTGGCAGTCAGCAATTTTACCAGTGTTTGTGAAAGTCAAAATCTTCCAGTGCCAAAATAAAGCACATCATTTTAATTGTTACACGATGAGGATGGGATTCGAACCCATGCATGCAGAGCACAATGGATTAGCAGTCCATCGCCTTAACCACTCGGCCACCTCATCCTGTTTTTTGGAAGTTGCAAATGACCTTAAAAGACTGTAGTTGCTGTATGTAAACGCTAGATTGAAATCAATGAAAGTTATGCAGAGCAATGGCAAGGACATGTGTCGATCCCATCGAGACATTTAACAAATGTTTTGTCAGGCCGAGTGGTCTCCAGGGCTTGATTAAGTGTGTTGAGGTGTCGGTTCAAATCCCACTATTGAGGTTGCCCTTGTTGAAGTTATTCTTCAATACCTGAATCGTATTAGTCGCTCTAGGATTGCGCAGGGATTATATTTTCATGTGGGGCCATATAAGAGAGGAAATAACAAATGTTTTGTGAAGAGGTTGGTGTTATAATCCACACATGCAGTTCATCGCCTTCACCACTCAGATACCAAGTCCTGTGCTCTCGCTGTGGCAGTCAGCAATTTTACCAGTGTTTGTGAAAGTCAAAATCTTCCAGTGCCAAAATAAAGCACATCATTTTAATTGTTTCACGATGAGGATAGGATTCGAACCCATGCATGCAGAGCACAATGGATTAGCAGTACATCGCCTTAACCACTCGGCCACCTCATCCTATAGTCTAGAGTGGAAAATGACCTTAAAAAACTGTAGTTGCAGTATGTAATCCCTAGATGGAAATCAATGAAAGTTAGGCAGAGCAATGGCAAGGCCATGTGTCGATCCCATCGAGACATTTAACAAATGTTTTGTCAGGCCGAGTGGTCTCAAGTGCTTGATTAAGTGTGTTGAGGTGTCGGTTCAAATCCAACCATTGAGGTTGCCCTTGGTGAAGCTATTCTTCAATACCTGAATCGTATTAGTCGCACTAGGATTGTGCAGGGACTCTACATTCATGTGGGGCCATGTAAGAGAGGAAATAACAAATGTTTTGTGAAGAGGTTGGTGTTATAATCCACACATGCAGTTCATGCATGCAGAGCACAATGGATTAGTAGTCCATCGCCTTAACCACTCGGCCACCTCATCCTGTTTTTTGGAAGTTGCAAATGACCTTAAAAGACTGTAGTTGCTGTATGTAAACCCTAGATTGAAATCAATGAAAGTCCTCGGTTCAAATCCCACTATTGAGGTTGCCCTTGGTGAAGTTATTCTTCAATACCTGAATCTTATTAGTCGCTCTAGGATTGCGCAGGGATTCTATTTTCATGTGGGGCCATGTAAGAGAGGAAATAACAAATGTTGTGTGAAGAGGTTGGTGTTATAATCCACACATGCAGTTCATCGCCTTCACCACTCAGATACCAAGTCCTGTGCTCTCGCTGTGGCAGTCAGCAATTTTACCAGTGTTTGTGAAAGTCAAAATCTTCCAGTGACAAAATAAAGCACATCATTTTAATTGTTTCACGATGAGGATAGGATTCGAACCCATGCATGCAGAGCACAATGGATTAGCAGTACATCGCCTTAACCACTCGGCCACCTCATCCTGTAGTTTAGAGTGGAAAATGACCTTAAAAGACTGTAGTTGCGGTATGTAATCCCTAGATTGAAATCAATGAAAGTTAGGCAGAGCAATGGCAAGGCCATGTGTCGATCCCATCGAGACATTTAACAAATGTTTTGTCAGGCCGAGTGGTCTCAAGTGCTTGATTAAGTGTGTTGAGGTGTCGGTTCAAATCCAACCATTGAGGTTGCCCTTGGTGAAGCTATTCTTCAATACCTGAATCTTATTAGTCGCACTAGGATTGTGCAGGGACTCTACATTCATGTGGGGCCATGTAAGAGAGGAAATAACAAATGTTTTGTGAAGAGGTTGGTGTTATAATCCACACATGCAGTTCATCGCCTTCACCACTCAGATACCAAGTCCTGTGCTCTCGCTGTGGCAGTCAGCAATTTTACCAGTGTTTGTGAAAGTCAAAATCTTCCATTGCCAAAATAAAGCACCGCATTTTAATTGTTACACGATGAGAATCTAACCCATGCATGTAGAGCACAATGGATAAGCAGTCCATCGCCTTAACCACTCATCCACCTCATCCTGTTATTTACATGTGGCAAATGACCTTAAAAAACTGTAGTTGCTGTATGTAAACCCTAGATTGAAATCAATGAAAGTTAGGCAGAGCAATGGCAAGGCCATGTGTCGATCCCAACGAGACATTTAACAAATGTTTTGTCAGGCCGAGTGGTCTCAAGTGCTTGATTAAGTGTGTTGAGGTGTCGGTTCAAATCCAACCATTGAGGTTGCCCTTGGTGAAGCTATTCTTCAATACCTGAATCGTATTAGTCGCACTAGGATTGTGCAGGGACTCTACATTCATGTGGGGCCATGTAAGAGAGGAAATAACAAATGTTTTGTGAAGAGGTTGGTGTTATAATCCACACATGCAGTTCATCGCCTTCACCACTCAGATACCAAGTCCTGTGCTATCGCTGTGGCAGTCAGCAATTTTACCAGTGTTTGTGAAAGTCAAAATCTTCCAGTGCCAAAATAAAGCACCGAATTTTAATTGTTACACGATGAGGATGGGATTCGAACCCATGCATGCAGAGCACAATGGATTAGCAGTCCATCGCCTTAACCACTCGGCCAACTCATCCTGTTTTTTAGAAGTTGCAAATGACCTTAAAAGACTGTAGTTGCTGTATGTAAACGCTAGATTGAAATCAATGAAAGTTATGCAGAGCAATGGCAAGGACATGTGTCGATCCCATCGAGACATTTAACAAATGTTTTGTCAGGCCGAGTGGTCTCCAGTGCTTGATTAAGTGTGTTGAGGTGTCGGTTCAAATCCCACTATTGAGGTTGCCCTTGGTGAAGTTATTCTTCAATACCTGAATCTTATTAGTCGCTCTAGGATTGCGCAGGGATTCTATTTTCATGTGGGGCCATGTAAGAGAGGAAATAACAAATGTTGTGTGAAGAGGTTGGTGTTATAATCCACACATGCAGTTCATCGCCTTCACCACTCAGATACCAAGTCCTGTGCTCTCGCTGTGGCAGTCAGCAATTTTACCAGTGTTTGTGAAAGTCAAAATCTTCCAGTGCCAAAATAAAGCACATCATTTTAATTGTTTCACGATGAGGATAGGATTCGAACCCATGCATGCAGAGCACAATGGATTAGCAGTACATCGCCTTAACCACTCGGCCACCTCATCCTGTAGTTTAGAGTGGAAAATGACCTTAAAAGACTGTAGTTGCGGTATGTAATCCCTAGATTGAAATCAATGAAAGTTAGGCAGAGCAATGGCAAGGCCATGTGTCGATCCCATCGAGACATTTAACAAATGTTTTGTCAGGCCGAGTGGTCTCAAGTGCTTGATTAAGTGTGTTGAGGTGTCGGTTCAAATCCAACCATTGAGGTTGCCCTTGGTGAAGCTATTCTTCAATACCTGAATCGTATTAGTCGCACTAGGATTGTGCAGGGACTCTACATTCATGTGGGGCCATGTAAGAGAGGAAATAACAAATGTTTTGTGAAGAGGTTGGTGTTATAATCCACACATGCAGTTCATCGCCTTCACCACTCAGATACCAAGTCCTGTGCTATCGCTGTGGCAGTCAGCAATTTTACCAGTGTTTGTGAAAGTCAAAATCTTCCAGTGCCAAAATAAAGCACAGAATTTTAATTGTTACACGATGAGGATGGGATTCGAACCCATACATGCAGAGCACAATGGATTAGCAGTCCATCGCCTAAACCACTCGGCCACCTCATCCTGTTTTTTAGAAGTTGCAAATGACCTTAAAAGACTGTAGTTGCTGTATGTAAACGCTAGATTGAAATCAATGAAAGTTATGCAGAGCAATGGCAAGGACATGTGTCGATCCCATCGAGACATTTAACAAATGTTTTGTCAGGCCGAGTGGTCTCCAGTGCTTGATTAAGTGTGTTGAGGTGTCGGTTCAAATCCCACTATTGAGGTTGCCCTTGGTGAAGTTATTCTTCAATACCTGAATCTTATTAGTCGCTCTAGGATTGCGCAGGGATTCTATTTTCATGTGGGGCCATGTAAGAGAGGAAATAACAAATGTTGTGTGAAGAGGTTGGTGTTATAATCCACACATGCAGTTCATCGCCTTCACCACTCAGATACCAAGTCCTGTGCTCTCGCTGTGGCAGTCAGCAATTTTACCAGTGTTTGTGAAAGTCAAAATCTTCCAGTGCCAAAATAAAGCACATCATTTTAATGGTTTCACGATGAGGATAGGATTCGAACCCATGCATGCAGAGCACAATGGATTAGCAGTACATCGCCTTAACCACTCGGCCACCTCATCCTGTAGTTTAGAGTGGAAAATGACCTTAAAAAACTGTAGTTGCAGTATGTAATCCCTAGATGGAAATCAATGAAAGTTAGGCAGAGCAATGGCAAGGCCATGTGTCGATCCCATCGAGACATTTAACAAATGTTTTGTCAGGCCGAGTGGTCTCAAGTGCTTGATTAAGTGTGTTGAGGTGTCGGTTCAAATCCAACCATTGAGGTTGCCCTTGGTGAAGCTATTCTTCAATACCTGAATCGTATTAGTCGCACTAGGATTGTGCAGGGACTCTACATTCATGTGGGGCCATGTAAGAGAGGAAATAACAAATGTTTTGTGAAGAGGTTGGTGTTATAATCCACACATGCAGTTCATCGCCTTCACCACTCAGATACCAAGTCCTGTGCTCTCGCTGTGGCAGTCAGCAATTTTACCAGTGTTTGTGAAAGTCAAAATCTTCCAGTGCCAAAATAAAGTACAGAATTTTAATTGTTACACGATGAGATTCTAACCCATGCATGTAGAGCACAATGGATAAGCAGTCCATCGCCTTAACCACTCATCCACCTCATCCTGTTATTTACATGTGGCAAATGACCTTAAAAAACTGTAGTTGCTGTCTGTAAACGCTAGATTGAAATCAATGAAAGTTAGGCAGAGCAATGGCAAGGCCATGTGTCGATCCCATCGAGACATTTAACAAATGTTTTGTCAGGCCGAGTGGTCTCAAGTGCTTGATTAAGTGTTTTGAGCTGTCGGTTCAAATCCAACCATTGAGGTTGCCCTTGGTGAAGCTATTCTTCAATACCTGAATCGTATCAGTTGCACTAGGATTGTGCAGGGACTCTATATTCATGTGGGGCCATGTAAGAGAGGAAATAACAAATGTTTTGTGTGAGATGGTTGGTGTTATAATCCACACATGCAGTTCATCGCCTTCACCACTCAGATACCAAGTCCTGTGCTCTCGCTGTGGCAGTCAACAATTTTACCAGTGTTTGTGAAAGTCAAAATCTTCCAGTGCCAAAATAAAGCACCAAATTTTAATTGTTACACGATGAGGATGGGATTCGAACCCATGCATGCAGAGCACAATGGATTAGCAGTCCATCGCCTTAACCACTCGGCCACCTCATTCTGTCTTTGGAAGTTGCAAATGACCTTAAAAGACTGTAGTTGCTGTATTTAAACGCTAGATTGAAATCAATGAAAGTTATGCAGAGCAAATGCAAGGACATGTGTCAATCCCATCGAGACATTTAACAAATGTTTTGTCAGGCCGAGTGGTCTCCAGGGCTTGATTAAGTGTGTTGAGGTGTCGGTTCAAATCCCACTATTGAGGTTGCCCTTGGTGAAGTTATTCTTCAATACCTGAATCTTATTAGTCGCTCTAGGATTGCGCAGGGATTCTATTTTCATGTGGGGCCATGTAAGAGAGGAAATAACAAATTTTGTGTGAAGAGGTTGGTGTTATAATCCACACATGCAGTTCATCGCCTTCACCACTCAGATACCAAGTCCTGTGCTCTCGCTGTGGCAGTCAGCAATTTTACCAGTGTTTGTGAAAGTCAAAATCTTCCAGTGCCAAAATAAAGCACCAAATTTTAATTGTTACACGATGAGATTCAAACCCATGCATGCAGAGCACAATGGATTAGCAGTCCATCGCCTTAACCACTCAGCCACCTCATCCTGTATTTTAGAAATGGAAAATGACCTTAAAAAACTGTAGTTGCTGTATGTAAACCCTAGATTGAAATCAATGAAAGTTATGCAGAGCAATGGCAAGGCCATGTGTCGATCCCATCAAGACATTTAACAAATGTTTTGTCAGGCCGAGTGGTCTCAAGTGCTTGATTAAGTGTGTTGAGGTGTCGTTTCAAATCCAACCATTGAGGTTGCCCTTGGTGAAGCTATTCTTCAATACCTGAATCTTATTAGTCGCACTAGAATTGCGCAGGGATTCTATATTCATGTGGGGCCATGTAAGAGATGAAATAACAAATGTTTTTTGAAGAGGTTGGTGTTATAATCCACACATGCAGTTCATCGCCTTCACCACTCAGATACCAAGTCCTGTGCTCTCGCTGTGGCAGTCAGCAATTTTACCAGTGTTTGTGAAAGTCAAAATCTTCCATTGCCAAAATAAAGCACCGAATTTTAATTGTTACACGATGAGATTCTAACCCATGCATGTAGAGCACAATGGATAAGCAGTCCATCGCCTTAACCACTCATCCACCTCATCCTGTTATTTACATGTGGCAAATTACCTTAAAAACCTGTAGTTGCTGTATGTAAACCCTAGATTGAAATCAAAGAAAGTTATGCAGAGCAATGGCAAGGCCATGTGTCGATCCCATCGAGACATTTAACAAATGTTTTGTCATGCCGAGTGGTCTCCAGTGCTTGATTAAGTGTGTTGAGGTGTCGGTTCAAATCTCACTATTGAGGTTGCCCTTGGTGAAGTTAT
Source organism: Oncorhynchus mykiss (assembly GCF_013265735.2). Classification (NCBI taxonomy): domain Eukaryota; kingdom Metazoa; phylum Chordata; class Actinopteri; order Salmoniformes; family Salmonidae; genus Oncorhynchus; species Oncorhynchus mykiss. The sequence goes on from NW_023493814.1 coordinate 125,851, forward strand.
TCTTCAATACCTGAATCTTATTAGTCGCTCTAGGATTGCGCAGGGATTCTATTTTCATGTCGGGCCATGTAAGAGAGGAAATAACAAATGTTGTGTGAAGAGGTTGGTGTTATAATCCACACATGCAGTTCATCGCCTTCACCACTCAGATACCAAGTCCTGTGCTCTCGCTGTGGCAGTCAGCAATTTTACCAGTGTTTGTGAAAGTCAAAATCTTCCAGTGCCAAAATAAAGCACCAAATTTTTATTGTTACACGATGAGGATGGGATTCAAACTCATGCATGCAGAGCACAATGGATTAGCAGTCCATCGCCTTAACCACTCGGCCACCTCATCCTGGTTTTTGGAAGTTGCAAATGACCTTAAAAGACTGTAGTTGCTGTATGTAAACCCTAGATTGAAATCAATGAAAGTTATGCAGAGCAATGGCAAGGCCATGTGTCGATCCCATCGAGACATTTAACAAATGTTTTGTCAGGCGGAGTGGTCTCCAGTGCTTGATTAAGTGTGTTGAGGTGTCGGTTCAAATCCCACTTTTGAGGTTGCCCTTGGTGAAGCTATTCTTCAATACCTGAATCGTATTAGTCGCACTAGGATTGTGCAGGGACTCTACATTCATGTGGGGCCATGTAAGAGAGGAAATAACAAATGTTTTGTGAAGAGGTTGGTGTTATAATCCACACATGCAGTTCATCGCCTTCCCCACTCAGATACCAAGTCCTGTGCTCTCACTGTGGCAGTCAGCAATTTGACCAGTGTTTGTGAAAGTCAAAATCTTCCAGTGCCAAAATAAAGCACATCATTTTAATTGTTACACGATGAGGATGGGATTCAAACCCATGCATGCAGAGCACAATGGATTAGCAGTCCATCGCCTTAACCACTCAGCCACCTCATCCTGTATTTTAGAAATGGAAAATGACCTTAAAAAACTGTAGTTGCTGTATGTAAACCCTAGATTGAAATCAATGAAAGTTATGCAGAGCAATGGCAAGGCCATGTGTCGATCCCATCAAGACATTTAACAAATGTTTTGTCAGGCCGAGTGGTCTCAAGTGCTTGATTAAGTGTGTTGAGGTGTCGTTTCAAATCCAACCATTGAGGTTGCCCTTGGTGAAGCTATTCTTCAATACCTGAATCTTATTAGTCGCACTAGAATTGCGCAGGGATTCTATATTCATGTGGGGCCATGTAAGAGATGAAATAACAAATGTTTTTTGAAGAGGTTGGTGTTATAATCCACACATGCAGTTCATCGCCTTCACCACTCAGATACCAAGTCCTGTGCTCTCGCTGTGGCAGTCAGCAATTTTACCAGTGTTTGTGAAAGTCAAAATCTTCCATTGCCAAAATAAAGCACCGAATTTTAATTGTTACACGATGAGATTCTAACCCATGCATGTAGAGCACAATGGATAAGCAGTCCATCGCCTTAACCACTCATCCACCTCATCCTGTTATTTACATGTGGCAAATTACCTTAAAAACCTGTAGTTGCTGTATGTAAACCCTAGATTGAAATCAAAGAAAGTTAGGCAGAGCAATGGCAGGGCCATGTGTCGATCCCAACGAGACATTTAACAAATGTTTTGTCAGGCCGAGTGGTCTCAAGTGCTTGATTAAGTGTTTTGAGCTGTCGGTTCAAATCCAACCATTGAGGTTGCCCTTGGTGAAGCTATTCTTCAATACCTGAATCGTATCAGTCGCACTAGGATTGTGCAGGGACTCTATATTCATGTGGGGCCATGTAAGAGAGGAAATAACAAATGTTTTGTGTGAGATGGTTGGTGTTATAATCCACACATGCAGTTCATCGCCTTCACCACTCAGATACCAAGTCCCGTGCTCTCGCTGTGGCAGTCAGCAATTTTACCAGTGTTTGTGAAAGTCAAAATCTTCCAGTGCCAAAATAAAGCACCGAATTTTAATTGTTACACGATGAGGATTGGATTCGAACCCATGCATGCAGAGCACAATAGATTAGCAGTCCATCGCCTTAACCACTCAGCCACGTCATCCTGTGTTTTGGAATTTGCAAATGACCTTAAAAGACTGTAGTTGCTGTATGTAAACGCTAGATTGAAATCAATGAAAGTTATGCAGAGCAATGGCAAGGCCATGTGTCGATCCCATCGAGACATTTAACAAATGTTTTGTCAGGCCGAGTGGTCTCAAGTGCTTGATTAAGTGTGTTGAGGTGTCGGTTCAAATCCAACCATTGAGGTTGCCCTTGGTGAAGCTATTCTTCAATACCTGAATCGTATTAGTCACACTAGGATTGTGCAGGGACTCTACATTCATGTGGGGCCATGTAAGAGAGGAAATAACAAATGTTTTGTGAAGAGGTTGGTGTTATAATGCACACATGCAGTTCATCGCCTTCACCACTCAGATACCAAGTCCTGTGCTCTCACTGTGGCAGTCAGCAATTTTACCAGTGTTTGTGAAAGTCAAAATCTTCCAGTGCCAAAACAAATCACCGAATTTTAATTGTTACACGATGGGGATGGGATTCGAACCCATGCATGCAGAGCACAATGGATTAGCAGTCCATCGCCTTAACCACTCGGCCACCCCATCCTGTATTTTAGAAGTGGAAAATGACCTTAAAAAACTGTAGTTGCTCTCTGTAAACCCTAGATTGAAATCAATGAAAGTTAGGCAGAGCAATGGCAAGGCCATGTGTCGATCCCATCGAGACATTTAACAAATGTTTTGTCAGGCCGAGTGGTCTCAAGTGCTTGATTAAGTGTGTTGAGGTGTCGGTTCAAATCCAACCATTGAGGTTGCCCTTGGTGAAGCTATTCTTCAATACCTGAATCGTATTAGTCGCACTAGGATTGTGCAGGGACTCTACATTCATGTGGGGCCATGTAAGAGAGGAAATAACAAATGTTTTTTGAAGAGGTTGGTGTTATAATCCACACATGCAGTTCATCGCCTTCACCACTCAGATACCAAGTCCTGTGCTCTCGCTGTGGCAGTCAGCAATTTTACCAGTGTTTGTGAAAGTCAAAATCTTCTAGCGCCAAAATAAAGCACCTCATTTTAATTGTTACACGATGAGGATGGGATTCGAACCCATGCATGCAGAGCACAATGGATTAGCAGTCCATCACCTTAACCACTCGGCCACCTCATCCTGTTTTTTGGAAGTTGCAAATGACCTTAAAAGACTGTAGTTGCTGTATGTAAACGCTAGATTGAAATCAATGAAAGTTATGCAGAGCAATGGCAAGGACATGTGTCGATCCCATCGAGACATTTAACAAATGTTTTGTCAGGCCGAGTGGACTCCAGGGCTTGATTAAGTGTGTTGAGGTGTCGGTTCAAATCCCACTATTGAGGTTGCCCTTGGTGAAGTCATTCTTCAATACCTGAATCTTATTAGTCGCTCTAGGATTGCGCAGGGATTATATTTTCATGTGGGGCCATGTAAGAGAGGAAATAACAAATGTTGTGTGAAGAGGTTGGTGTTATAATCCACACATGCAGTTCATCGCCTTCACCACTCAGATACCAAGTCCTGTGCTCTCGCTGTGGCAGTCAGCAATTTTACCAGTGTTTGTGAAAGTCAAAATCTTCCAGTGCGAAAATAAAGCACATCATTTTAATTGTTACACGATGAGGATGGGATTCGAACCCATGCATGCAGAGCACAATGGATTAGCAGTCCATCGCCTTAACCACTCGGCCACCTCATCCTGTTTTTTGGAAGTTGCAAATGACCTTAAAAGACTGTAGTTGCTGTATGTAAACCCTATATTGAAATCATTGAAAGTTATGCAGAGCAATGGCAAGGACATGTGTCGATCCCATCGAGACATTTAACAAATGTTTTGTCAGGCCGAGTGGTCTCAAGTGCTTGATTAAGTGTTTTGAGCCATCGGTTCAAATCCCACCATTGAGGTTGCCCTTGGTGAAGCTATTCTTCAATACCTGAATCGTATTAGTCACACTAGGATTGTGCAGGGACTCTACATTCATGTGGGGCCATGTAAGAGAGGAAATAACAAATGTTTTGTGAAGAGGTTGGTGTTATAATGCACACATGCAGTTCATCGCCTTCACCACTCAGATACCAAGTCCTGTGCTCTCACTGTGGCAGTCAGCAATTTTACCAGTGTTTGTGAAAGTCAAAATCTTCCAGTGCCAAACAAATCACCGAATTTTAATTGTTACACGATGGGGATGGGATTCGAACCCATGCATGCAGAGCACAATGGATTAGCAGTCCATCGCCTTAACCACTCGGCCACCCCATCCTGTATTTTAGAAGTGGAAAATGACCTTAAAAAACTGTAGTTGCTCTCTGTAAACCCTAGATTGAAATCAATGAAAGTTAGGCAGAGCAATGGCAAGGCCATGTGTCGATCCCATCGAGACATTTAACAAATGTTTTGTCAGGCCGAGTGGTCTCAAGTGCTTGATTAAGTGTGTTGAGGTGTCGGTTCAAATCCAACCATTGAGGTTGCCCTTGGTGAAGCTATTCTTCAATACCTGAATCGTATTAGTCGCACTAGGATTGTGCAGGGACTCTACATTCATGTGGGGCCATGTAAGAGAGGAAATAACAAATGTTTTTTGAAGAGGTTGGTGTTATAATCCACACATGCAGTTCATCGCCTTCACCACTCAGATACCAAGTCCTGTGCTCTCGCTGTGGCAGTCAGCAATTTTACCAGTGTTTGTGAAAGTCAAAATCTTCTAGCGCCAAAATAAGCACCTCATTTTAATTGTTACACGATGAGGATGGGATTCGAACCCATGCATGCAGAGCACAATGGATTAGCAGTCCATCACCTTAACCACTCGGCCACCTCATCCTGTTTTTTGGAAGTTGCAAATGACCTTAAAAGACTGTAGTTGCTGTATGTAAACGCTAGATTGAAATCAATGAAAGTTATGCAGAGCAATGGCAAGGACATGTGTCGATCCCATCGAGACATTTAACAAATGTTTTGTCAGGCCGAGTGGACTCCAGGGCTTGATTAAGTGTGTTGAGGTGTCGGTTCAAATCCCACTATTGAGGTTGCCCTTGGTGAAGTCATTCTTCAATACCTGAATCTTATTAGTCGCTCTAGGATTGCGCAGGGATTATATTTTCATGTGGGGCCATGTAAGAGAGGAAATAACAAATGTTGTGTGAAGAGGTTGGTGTTATAATCCACACATGCAGTTCATCGCCTTCACCACTCAGATACCAAGTCCTGTGCTCTCGCTGTGGCAGTCAGCAATTTTACCAGTGTTTGTGAAAGTCAAAATCTTCCAGTGCGAAAATAAAGCACATCATTTTAATTGTTACACGATGAGGATGGGATTCGAACCCATGCATGCAGAGCACAATGGATTAGCAGTCCATCGCCTTAACCACTCGGCCACCTCATCCTGTTTTTTGGAAGTTGCAAATGACCTTAAAAGACTGTAGTTGCTGTATGTAAACCCTATATTGAAATCATTGAAAGTTATGCAGAGCAATGGCAAGGACATGTGTCGATCCCATCGAGACATTTAACAAATGTTTTGTCAGGCCGAGTGGTCTCAAGTGCTTGATTAAGTGTTTTGAGCCATCGGTTCAAATCCCACCATTGAGGTTGCCCTTGGTGAAGCTATTCTTCAATACCTGAATCGTATTAGTCGCACTAGGATTGCGACGGGACTCTATATTCATGTGGGGCCATGTAAGAGAGGAAATAACAAATGTTGTGTGAAGAGGTTGGTGTTATAATCCACACATGCAGTTCATCGCCTTCACCACTCAGATACCAAGTCCTGTGCTCTCGCTGTGGCAGTCAGCAATTTTACCAGTGTTTGTGAAGTCAAAATCTTCCATTGCCAAAATAAAGCACCGAATTTTAATTGTTACACGATGAGATTCTAACCCATGCATGTAGAGCACAATGGATAAGCAGTCCATCGCCTTAACCACTCATCCACCTCATCCTGTTACTTACATGTGGCAAATTACCTTAAAAACCTGTAGTTGCTGTATGTAAACCCTAGATTGAAATCAATGAAAGTTAGGCAGAGCAATGGCAAGGACATGTGTCGATCCCATCGAGACATTTAACAAATGTTTTGTCAGGCCGAGTGGCCACTATTGAGGTTGCCCTTGGTGAAGTTATTCTTCAATACCTGAATCGTATTCGTCGCTCTAGGATTGCGCAGGGATTCTATTTTCATGTGGGGCCATGTAAGAGAGGAAATAACCAATGTTGTGTGAAGAGGTTGGTGTTATAATCCACACATGCAGTTCATCGCCTTCACCACTCAGATACCAAGTCCTGTGCTCTCGCTGTGGCAGTCAGCAATTTTACCAGTGTTTGTGAAAGTCAAAATCTTCCAGTGCCAAAATAAAGCACATCATTTTAATTGTTACACGATGAGGATGGGATTCGAACCCATGCATGCAGAGCACAATGGATTAGCAGTCCATCGCCTTAACCACTCGGCCACCTCATCCTGTTTTTTGGAAGTTGCAAATGACCTTAAAAGACTGTAGTTGCTGTATGTAAACGCTAGATTGAAATCAATGAAAGTTATGCAGAGCAATGGCAAGGACATGTGTCGATCCCATCGAGACATTTAACAAATGTTTTTGTCAGGCCCGAGTGGTCTCCAGGGCTTGATTAAGTGTGTTGAGGTGTCGGTTCAAATCCCACTATTGAGGTTGCCCTTGTTGAAGTTATTCTTCAATACCTGAATCGTATTAGTCGCTCTAGGATTGCGCAGGGATTATATTTTCATGTGGGGCCATATAAGAGAGGAAATAACAAATGTTTTTGTGAAGAGGTTGGTGTTATAATCCACACATGCAGTTCATCGCCTTCACCA